>NC_042998.1:183446809-183579309 GCF_006345805.1 Octopus sinensis
ATAGAAAATACTTTATTATTGACAAGTAGGGTTGGGTCTTTCCTTAATCATGAACTTGGATTTTGTTTTAGCTTTTAAACTTTCCTTCATAAGTATGTTATCTTATAATCTATGTGGCTCAACTAATACATAGTATGGGGATTGTTTAACAAGCTGTAAATTTATTTTATTTGAAGAATTATACAGAACTTATTGTAAAGAACAATTCTTTACTTTTCCTTGTATATCAAAAGCATTTTCTAATTACTTTTTGCACATTGAATCTTCTTGACTTTTATCCCAACTGTTTTATAACAGTTGCTGATAACATCTCCGTCCAACCCGTGCTAGCACGGAAAACGGATGTTAAACAATGATGATTATCATCATTTCCTTTCTGTTCAGTACATTCGCACATTTAGTGACCCAACATTCATTAACAAAAAAAAAATCTTTGTTGCTGAAATACTAGAATTAATTCTCATATCAACTTTAAAGTAACATTAATACTGTTTTTTGATTAGCATCCTTCATTCTGTTCAACTACAGAGTAGATTAGTGTTTAATATTATACCCATAAAAGCATTAAATTCCCTAACACTGGCTTTATTGATACATGTAAAGAAATCTGAAGTCAAAAGTGTAGTAATAGAAATTAATAATAAACATATTGTGTATATATAGGTAATATATGTATGTATAAATGTACGTACGTATATGTAATGCTATTTACTGAAAATTCTAAAAGTTATGGAATAAGAATAACATGGAATATAATTTGTTAGGACTGCAGAATACTTATTGAATGAAAATAATATTTGCCTTGAAGGAAAATGCTTTGCTTTTTATAAACTGCATATTCATATGGAACTTTCAGTTCATAAATAAAATTGTATAATCCTATTAGATTTTGTTTTTGTAAACAATGCTAACTCCATGAAATCAATTAACTATATCCTGTTTGTTTATGGGCCCCCTTTAAAAAGTTTTGATAGTGAAATATTGCTAGGTTGTTTATATCCTTCCTGATTTCAGTCTTCAGTTCAGGCACACCAAATTTAGGATATTTAAACCTGTTTTATGTTCAGACTGGCCAGATCTGGTCTCTCACACCAACCCTACAATATCGTTTTAAAAAGTAACAGCTACCTCATCAAAATCTCATAGCACCAATATAATGCCTGATTAGTTCAAGGCAATGTGGATAAAAAAGGATTAATTTTGGCAGAATAATGCAAACACTAAAGGGTTAATTTTGTATCTAGTTTTTGGTGATATTGGAAGATTAATTCATCAAATTTCCAATTCCCTGAAGTTTATAACCTATCTAACTCATTAAAGACATTAGATGCCCTCCCTCCCACTTTTTTCCAAATAATTGGGAGTTATTTCACTTTAATGTCACTTATACCAATAATAATATCCTAATCTTCTAAACATTAAGTTAAAAAAAAAAAACCCAACAAAATGTAAGTTATAATTTGTCAGAGGAGCAGTGTTTCATGAGAATACCATTTATTTTAGTATAAAACATTAAGCACATTTTCCAACCTGCTCCCAAATTTTTAACTCTTTCAGTAATTTTTGCCTGATCTAGAATATTCCAAGGACAGTGTCACTATTAAATGATATATTTTAGCCAATCTAGAAAGCATCTGCGTTTATTCTCTTTATGTTGTTCTTAAATGCTATTTTTCTCTCTTTTTTTGTGTTTTTATATATCAGTAAGAAGTTCAATATTGCTCGTGCCACCCTTACGGCCAGCTGTTTTATGGGGCTTTTGGTGAGACTACAGTGGCCAAAATTAGGGCCAAACTGGAGGCAATCAGTCGATCGGTGCTTGTGATGTGGTAATCCTTATTTCACATGAATATATTGTAAATTGTTTGATTCCTAAATACTGACAGCCTATATCTACTGGTGCACATCATTGATATTTTCTCTCTACGACTCTTGATTAGTAATCACTGAAACTTTTAAAGCAATATTAGTCTGGATGATCTAATATTCTTGCTCTCATACTTTAATTTTTTTAATGTATCTTCCCTTTTTATATTTTTCTCCATATCCCTTAAGGACTATGTCTGTGCCTCAAATAAAAAAAAAATAATCTTGTCTCTGCCCCAGTCTTCATTTGTCTTGGCCCTGTTCATATTCCGGCTCTTTTTTCTTTTTCTTTTTTTTTTTTTTTTTTACACAATATCATTATATAGTTTCTTCCAATACATGTCCTATTTTTAATTGTTTATTTAACTATCTTTTGGTTTTGCTGACAGATTTGGCTGCAGAAGAACTACAAACGCCACAGGCTGAACAAATAGGTCCCATTGTTGAAGGTCCCGGTGCAAAAAGAGACCAGAAACCATTTGTGTTGCCCAAATTGACAGCATCTCAACAAGAAGCTATACAGAAAGCTAAGAAATATGCAATGGAACAAAGTATTAAAAGTGTCCTGGTGCGACAGACCATTGCTCATCAACAACAGGTAAATTATGTGTGTGTGTGTGTGTATATATATAAATAAATAGAAGACCCAGCAACTAAAGTCCAGACCAGTTAAAAGTACCCCTGATGCATTGGGTGATATGATATGCTTGAGAAGACCTTTTGAGTCAAGTAAAATCAATATCATAGCTGTGGCCAGTGCCCTCTGACTGGCTCCTGTGCCAGTGACAACGTAAAAAGCACTAGCTGAATGTGGTCAATGCCAGGTCCACCTGACTGGCTCCCGTGCCTGTGTCACGTAAAAAGCACCGTCCGAACATGGCCGATGCCAATACCTCCTGACTGGCTCCCATGCCAGTGGCACATAAAGCATGGCCAATGCCAGAACTCCCTGACTGGCTCCCGTGCCAGTGGCACATAAAAAGCACTATCCAAACCTGATTGATGCCAGGCCTGCCTGAGTGACTCTTGTGCCAGTGGCACATAAAAAGTACCCACCACACTTGGAGTGGTTGGCGTTAGGAAGGGCATCTGGCTGTAGAAACACTGCCAGATCAGATTGGAGCCTGGTGCACTTGCTGGCTCTCCAGACCTCAGTCAAACTGTCCAACCCATGCCATCAGTGGAAAATGGACATTAAATGATGATGCTGTGTATTATGTTTATATTTTTCATGCTAGTATATGGTTTTTGATAGTTTGCTTTGTTTGGATTAGCTACTTTTATATTTAGATGTCTGTCTTATTTGTAAAGTAACTAAATAGATCTGTGAGTTTGATTTGTTCCAGCTTAGTCAACTGTTATGTGACTGATTATTGAACAGAACCTTAACATGGCCCTCAAGCAGAATCAGCATGAGACAGTATGTGTGAGATAAAGCTGCCTTTGTGAATTACAAGTACATTCTTTCACGCAGTTTCCTTCTAACCATTTCTCACTCCTTGGGATTAAGTTAACCCAAGTCCATGGTAGACAATACTTACTCTAAATGCTGTGAGGTGGGATTTAATCTGAGACCTAATAGTTGCAAAGTGAATGGGTCATAATGTAGAAGCTGCTCAGAGATTCATTAGTATTTCATTGGTAACTCTGGGTAGCTTCCTTTTGTTATATTTGCTGTGAAATAAATAAATAAAAAAGTTCTTTTTGTTTATAGTAATTAGTCACTGTAGTTTTATCTGGAACACTTAAAGTAGAATGAGTAAACAAATTTGGTCAGTGGGCTTCAGGTCAGACAGACTATGATTATGTCTGGTTTCTTTAGAAAATTTGGAAGCGGAACACTTTTTAAAGTTTCTCACCCATTCTGTTTCTAGACACAATCCATTATCATTGTCTGAATTGTTTTCACTGTTAAAAGTTGAAATGTGATGCTTGTTGCCTTGTTTTTTGTCTTCTTGCTTTAGCTATTTCTTTGAGAAGATTCTTCAAATTCAGATTAAACATGATAATCATCAGATTGATAATTTGATTTGACCTTTAAATACCAACTCACCTGAGGCTGTCAATTTATGTTCGAAAACACCAGCTTAATAAGAACCAAGTTATTTTACTAACATCTACATTATTTTAAAAATTAATTGAAATAGTCATTATTTTTCAGTAGAAATATGGGAAAAAAAAAAAAGGTTAAATAGAAATATTTAAATCAGACTAGTCTTTGTCCTTCATATCTATATAGTAAATGTTTTGTTTGTTTTTTTTTATTTTAATGTTTTTCTATAATTTAAAACAAGTTTTTCATATTTTAGATATTTACTGTCATTTAAAATTATTCTTTCTGTTTTCAGCAAATGGCAAACTTTCAAAATACTGTTCAAAGGCAGCAGGCCTTAGCATTAATGTGCAGGTAAGTTATTTCAATTATCAAAACTAGCTTTCTTTTTGCCCCTGGGAGCTCCTCTATGCTGACTACCTTGCTCTAATTGCTGAGTCACTATCAGAACTAGAGAAGTTTCAGGTTTGGAAGCAAGGATTAGAATTGAAAGGCCTAGCTAAAACCAAAGTCCTAATAAGTAGGAAGGCAGACAAACCACAAATCCCTTCTGGTAGATGGCCCTGCTTAATCTGTAGAAATGGCGTAGGAAGATAGTTTTTGTATGTGGCAGATGCTCAGGAGCAATAAACACTGAAAATGTGCAGAGAGCAACTTCCGCCATATTCCAAGGAGAAAAACTAGTTGTAGTTGATAGCTTCTGTTACCTAGGTGACCAAGTCAGTAGCTGGGGAGGGTGCACTGAAAGTGTAGCTGCTAAAATAAGAATAGCCTGGGCAAAGTTCAGAGAGCTCTTACCTCTGCTGGGAACAAAAGGCCTCTCACTCAAAATAAAAGGTAGACTGTATGATGCATGTGTACGAACAGCCATGCTATATGGCAGTGAAACATGGGCCGTGACTGCTGAGGACATGCATAAGCTCGCAAGGAATGAAGCCAGCATGCTCCGATGGATGCGTAATGTCAGGTGCCTACTCAACAGAGTGTAAGCACCTTGAGAGAGAAGTTGGACATAAGAAGCATCAGATGTGGTGTGCAAGAGAGATGACTGCACTGGTATGGTCATGTGGCGAGAATTGATAAGGATAGCTCTGTGAAAAAGTGCCACATCCTAGCGGTTGAAGGAACCTGTGGAAGAGGTAGACCCAGGAAGACCTGGGATGAGGTGGTGAAGTATGACCTTCGAACATTAGGCTTCACTGACGCCATGACTAGTGACCAAGACCTTTGGAAATATGCAGTGCTTGAGAAGACCAGGCAGGCCAAGTGAGACCATAACCCGTGGCCTATGCCAGGGTGTGACCAGCCCACTTACGTGTACCTTTTCTTCATTGGACACTAAAATCTGCTTGCAAAGACCTGTTGAGGCAAGTGAAATTGAAATCAAATCAAATTTGATGACTTGCACCTGTGCCAGCGGAGTGCTAAGAGCACCATCCGAGCGTGATCGTTTCCAGAGCAGCTAACTGGCTTCCATGCCGGTGGCATGTAAAATGCCAGTGGCACGTGAAAAAACATTTGAGTGAAGTCATTGCCAGTGCTGCTGGACTGGCTCCTGTGCAGGTGGCACGTAAAAAACACCATTTGAGCATGGCTGTTGCCAGTACCACCTGACTGGCCCTCGTGCCGGTGGCATGTAAAAGCACCCACTACACTCAGTGGTTGGGTTTAGGAAGGGCATCCAGCTGTAGAAACTCTGCCAGATCAGATTGGAGCCTGGTGCAGCCATCTGGTTTGCTAGTCCTCAGTCTAATCATTCAACCCATGCTAGCATGGAAAGCGGACATTAAACGATGATGATCCATTTTATGTCACAACCCTGTGTAATTTCTGGCTTGGTCTGACAATGGGAATCAGATTTGTCAGTATTGTTTAGTAGCTTGCTAATCCTTGAGTCAATCTTTCCACAGAATGTCCAAATGTGTTGCTTAATTGAGGTAGTTAAATTTTTTTTATATAAATTTCCTTGTGTTCACCAGGGTAACGGACGCTTTCTAGTGTTGTATGTGTAGTTACACAAGTTGTCTCTCTTGGTCGCGTCTCATTTTTCTGTTAGTGTAATCTCAGTTCTTAAATTTCATTTTCCTAATTCACATTGAAAGTATTTCCAATTTTAACCTATTTTCTCTTTTCTAAAATATATTAGAATCATAGGAAAACGTTTTTTTGCCCAATTTAATTTTGAGTTATTTCCTAAAGGTTAAAATAGAATAAATTCTAAATAGTTCTATGCTATTTATTATATGACCAATTATCAAATTGCATATTAGAATAATAGTTTCAATAAAGATTTTCTTCTTTTTCACAGGATTTATGTTGGTAGCATAAATTTTGAAATCAAAGAGGATACAATAAAGCAAGCTTTTTTACCATTTGGTCCTATAAAGAGTGTCAATCTCTCTTGGGACCCTGTGACTAATAAACACAAAGGCTTTGCTTTTATTGAATATGAAGTCCCTGAAGCTGCCCAGCTGGCTTTGGAACAGATGAATGGTGTCATGATTGGTGGTAGGAATATTAAGGTAAATTTTAATTTTTTCTATCTTCTGCTATTCCCACCAATGTTTTTATCCTTGTGAATTATACATGTATCATTATAAAGGAAATATAAAGCAAAGGGTAAAGACCCCCTTCGGTCATGAATGACTATGGGATTGCACCTAGAAAGTTACCCTCCTAGACACAAGTCCGGGCAAGGTTGTTTTATGGAAGACCAGCAGTTGCCCATGCATACCAGCCTCCCCTCTCCACACCACCAGTGTTATCCAAGGGAAAGACAAAGGTCGATACAGCTTGGCACCAGTGACGTCGCAACTCATTTCTACAGCTGAGTGAACTGGAGCAACGTGAAATAAAGTGCCTTGCTCAAGAACACAACACGCAGCCCAGTCCGGGATTCGAGCTCACAACCTCACGATCGTAAGCCCGACGCTCTAACCACTGAGCCATGCGCCTTCACAATATAAATTTAAAAAAGGAAATATAAATTTTAAAAAAACACAGCCAGTATTTTCTTGGTGAAATTATTTAACCCTATTTTTCTTAATAGTGTAGTTCCTCATATGTGGGTCATAAAATATTCTTTCTTTTTATTTGACTGAACCCATGAACCCAGGCAAGCAACTTGTGAGGAAAAAAACATATCAAATTCTTAATTTCTGGGATTTATTTAGAAGCACGGAAAAGCCTATTAGAGCTCACTTTGTGTTTTCTTAAAAAACCAAGTAAAAAAAAAACTTATAGAGAAATAAGACATGTAAATGCAGAATCAAAATTTCTTAGAAAACTAAGAGACAAAAACTTATAGAGGAAGACATGTGAATGCAGAATCAAAAATTACCTCCCCCAGTCCATATTCTGTGCATATTTTAAAACAAATATTTGAAAACAAAATGTGGCGCATATAATTTCATGAAAATAGCATCTGGTTCATTCATTTTTTGATTTGACTGATATCAGAGGTGTAAGTGGATTCAAATTATTGTCTCTTTGGGAAGGGAAGAAATTAATGAAATTATTTGTACATGTGTAAGTTAGCCTATATTTTATACAGTGTAGCGAGTTTTTGAGTAGCTCAGAAATAACTAAATTTAAAATGTTCTTTGATTTTGTACGTTCATTGAAAAAATACATTCATCATCATCATCATTTAACATTCGTTGTCCATGCTGGCATGGGTTGGATGGTTTCAGCGGGCTAGCACACTGGAAGGCTGCACCAGACTCCAGTCTGATTTGGCATGGTTTTCTACAACTGGATGCCCTTGCTAACGCTAACCACTCTGAGTGTAATGGGTGCTTTTGCATGCCACTGGCACGGGTGCCAATTTGCGTGACACCAGTATCTGCCACAACTGATTTTGCTTGGCTTGGTGGGTCTTCTTCTCATGCATGACATAATGCCAATGGTCTCGGGTCATTACATCTGTGAAGTCCCACACTTGAAAGTAACTCAGCCACTTTATCTCTGCGAGGCCCAATGCTAGAAAGGGACTCAACCGCTTTGTTGCAGTACTACAAATGGTTTTAAGAAAAAAAAAATGTTAATAGAAGTTCTATGAGCTCAGTTCTTTTAATAATAATTTCTTATATTGGGAAGAGTTCACATATTTATTGGTTAGATATAACCCAGTTCATAATTGATAACTCAAGTTATCCATTCCTGGATGAATGAAAAGTCAAAATTAACCCAATACTTTTGAACTAAGAACATTTTAGTCTGTTAATCTTGGTTAATAGACTTAACCTGATTCTTAGGTATCTTTTGATAAGTCCATTCTGTTGCAACCACTTAGCCTGAGTTTTTGGCCTTAGAGTATCCTGATGTCTTGACTACAGTAATTTGTGACTTTTTTCCTTTGTCCAATTCCTCAGTCATGGAGGTCATGGAAAATTTGCATGCCTTACCCATCATCCTACAATAAAACCATAACAAATATTAAAAAAAAAAAAATTAATCACCCTTTTATTTCAACAACAACAAGTGGAATGTTTGTGTACATTCACATTTCCATTTGAAATGCAAAACCTTACATAAAAAAAACTATTTGCATGCCATTTTTTTTCACATTCTGAATTTTAGAAAAACTGAAATGTTCTAACTACAAGCAGCTTTTATACATAACATATAATACCTTAGAGTTTAATATAACTTGTCTTTGTTTTAAAGGTTGGTCGACCAAGCAACATGCCTCAAGCTCAGCCCATTATTGAACAGCTTGCTCAGGAAGCAAAGAATTTTAACCGAATCTACATTGCATCCATACATCAGGATTTGACAGAGATGGATATACAAAGGTTTGTATTTGATATATATATCAGAAGATACTTGTCTGAGATGTTATGCAAAGACATCATTTTTAAATGAATATATTAACCCTTTCGTTACCAACCCGGCTGAAACCAGCTCTGGCTCTTTAGTACAAATGTCTGGTTTTCAAAAGTTCTGAATTAAAATTTTCCACCAAACCTTAATCACAATTTATGTTCCTAAAACTAGCTTAATGATAACTAAGTTATTTTACTAAATACTTTGTTATATTTAAAGTAATTGGAAGAAACACAGAGCATCTGAAAATAAATACAGTAACGAAAGGGTTAATATTGCTAATATCAGCATTATGACTGAATATGCTGGGTGTTACAAAACAGGATTCGCAGAGCATGGGCTAAAAATGAAACTAAATCTAGTCCCATTTGATACATTTCTGATAATGAAGCAGTTAGGTAGTTGGTGATTAACAATGCAATCTTCTGAATTATAAGATTATATTTCCAATTAACGACATTGCCACTGATAAACTACGTGTTAGTAATAAATCAGGTTTCACATTGAAAATACCTCATCAAAATCATCATCATTCCTCATCTAAATAAAAATTGTTTTAAAAAATTTAAATTGTACAATGGTAATTATGTTTCTTAATTTTTTCCTTTATTTCTTTTAGTGTCTTTGAGGCATTTGGGAAGATTGTGACTTGTAAACTCTCTCAAGACCCAACAAAACCTGGCAAACATAAGTATGCATTAAGTCTTTTGTATATTTTTTCTAAATTTATTTCTTCATTTCCTGTTAAATGTATGTTGTTGAGTTTAGAGTAGGATGAATTTAGAATAATACATTGAAGTTTGCTATGAAAACAAATATTCTTGAATGCAAATTTGAAAATAAATCTTTCTGCAAGAACTTACATTTTCTTATTTAGAATCTGCTCATAAAACTATAAAAATAAATATTGATTGGATTTGTTAAAATGTTAATTAGAACAAGTGTATAATTTGAATTAATATTATGAATCTAAATTTTAGTAATTTCTTTATTATGATTAAAGCTTGAAAAGTAAAACTTGCAGTAAACCTATGTATAAAAATCCCTTGTCACTGTACAAAAGGTTTTTTTGTTCGTTTTGAACTGGGACTAACTTTTTATGTTATAGAAGTTACGGCTTCATAGAATACGAAACACCTCAAGCCTCTGAAGATGCAGTTTCATCTATGAATCTCTTTGATCTTGGTGGTCAATATCTACGTGTTGGAAAGGTAATTATCATGCATTGCAGAAATTTTTAATTTTTTTTTATTTTATCTTATTTAATTCAAATTTAATGATAGTTGGTGTCTGAATTGTAGGATATTTAAAAAAATTTTTACTGTATAAAATTGTTTTAATGTCTCTCAACAAATAACATAGAATTAACTTTGTATAAATCTCAAAGAAAACCGTTTACAGTATCATGAATAAAACTTTGTAATACTTCAGTTTTATGGAAATATTGACAAGTATTAACTTACTGGAAATATAAAACACAACTGCTATATTTTTTAAGTAATAGTGTATTTTTATATTAGTCTCAACAAAGCTTTTCATATTAATTATCAAATGAAGGCTTGTATGGATTACACAATATTAGAAATCTTTCCTTATTTCTATTCTAGAGAATTAATTTCTCATTGTTTTTATATACAACTAGCTCTATGTGTGGGTGAGGGTGTGGTTGTTACTTTCTGTTGCTTCCTTTCTTTTTCTTATCGCCACATTCTCCCTCTTCTTTCTCTCACTTTCCCACTCTCTCTCTCCCATTTATAAAAAGCAAAAGATCTTGAGTAAGTTGAGAAAGAAAATATTTTGAAAGATCAATCATAAATATCAGGCAGTGACAACGGAAAGCACACTTGCCTTTTGTACATGCCACTATTTGAGCGATTAAAAATAAGGGAAAAAAGGGATTTCTTTGTTAAATTTAGTACTTATTTTAGGAATTTTTCGACAGTTGACCATGCAAATGAAAGCTCTAAACATGGGCTACATGCAGCTGTAAATTTCTTTCAGAAAAAAATGAAAACTGTAAACAATAAAAAATAAAAGGCAAAAATACATAAAAATGAGAAATTTTTTTCAACTTCAAAAATCTTGTCTTAATTTTCAAAATTTCGAACCCATTTTCCATGCTTAAATTATAAATTTGCTTCCACTTTACCATGTTGAAAATTTGATTGAAATCAGGCAAACTCCCACCAAGTGTCCCCCAAAATCTGTTCCCATCCCAAAATGAGACAAACGAATTTTTCGCATTTCAGCTTTATAGATATTGATTCGTTTTACCTTCATTATACTGCTATATTACTTTCTCTATTCCTTCATTTTCAATCTTTATTATTAGTTATTAACAATGATTATCGTTAACTGAATTTTATCTTCCTTCCAGGCTGTGACTCCACCAAACGCTTTACAACCACCGTCAGGTCCCAGTAGCATGCCAACTGCTGCAGCTGTAGCTGCTGCAGCAGTTACTGCAAAGATCACAGCAATGGATGCTCAACAACAAGCTGTTGGTGTAATGGGTGGTAGTTTGGTGAGTATATTGCTTTCACTTAAGCTTTCATCCTCTCTCCAGCAACAGTAAAATAAAGTACCAATCATATACTAGAGTTGATTGAATTGACCGTTCCAAAACCTTTGTAAGCTTTCCAAGCCTGACATGGCTGCACTTGATGCTCACATTGGACTTAAGAAGGTTGAGCATCATTTAAGCAAAACATAGGTGGTGATGTGGATTACAAGGGATAACAGCTATGAAAAATAAGGATTGGAAAAGCTTTTCAAATAAGGCAGTATTAGCTGCCTTCTGGGGGGATGGTAGAAAATTTTTTATGGGTACTTGGGATAAAAGGGGTAGTGGGGAGGTTGTAGGGGACAATAAGGCTTTTAAGTGATAACCTGCTAGTTAGCCACGATCACAACAATGACGATATCAATACTGGCAGAAACGTTAGCATGCCGGGCGAAATGCGTAGCCGTATTTCGTCTGCCATTATGTTCTGGGTTCAAATTCCGCCGAGGTCGACTTTGCCTTTCGTCCTTTCGGGGTCGATAAATTAAGTACCAGTTACGCACTGGGGTCGATGTAATCGACTTAATCCGTTTGTCTGTCCCTGTTTGTCCCCTCTGTGTGTAGCCCCTTGTGGGTAGTAAAGAAATATATCAATAAAAGACTTTGAAATGTGAATAAACAAACAACTAAAAGTATGCTATTTATGCATGTAAATTATAAGCGATAAACAAAAAAGTATTTCCATAAATACAATTAAGATAGCTACTGCACTTGTAGTGTTTGCTAGTGTCATGACTTGGATACAGATGCTACCTAAATGTCCTCCCACAAGATCAAAAAATTGTGTGGATATTTAGATTAATGTCCAATTACAATTTTCTCATAAAACTTTTAAATTACCATTTCTCAAAAAATATTTTTAATTTTTACTTTGTGTGCTGATCAAGGTTCAAACAGGTTTTTGTTATGGTCTTGAGAGACTGAGTCTTTACAATGCTATTTTAACCAAGTTATATATCCACGGACCTTTGGTAAATCAAGGGCCTAGTTTGATATCTACTGCCTGAATGCTGTTTGGTAATTGCTGTGTAAGATCATTAATTGTGAAGCGTACCTTTTGTTGTGACTTCAGAAATTTCAGCTGTTCATGTGTAGAAGAGACTGTTTCCATGTGAAGGGATTGACTTTTGATGTTGTTGAAGAAAATAGATGAAAGCGGATTTAACAATTATGTCTATGGAAGTAGTTCAAAATGTAACATGAAAGGACTTGTTGCAAGCAGATGATACATGTGCACAGAAGGTTACAGTGGAGTGAAAAGTGGTATGTTATTAGACATGGCAGCAAGTGGGGAAGAGTGGGACATATAAACTAAGTTTGGAGTTCACCATAATAGATAGAATTTAGATTGTAGAAGCAGTTTAATTGGAAACAGATGAGGCAAGAGACGCTGATGAAGCGCATATTGCAGGCAACTTGGCTAAGTTCTCATGCCAGATATAGTCTAGATTTGGGTCAACTGAGGTTTCGTTTTTAGAGTTGTACTCATGTGTGCATGTGTGTCTCTGTCCCCAAAAACTAATTAGAAAAATTTTCTATTTGATAAATTATTGATTCCTTTTTTTTCTTTCATTTTCTTGTGTAGGCACCACCTGGTCTAGCAATGCCAACTGCACTTGGAGCCAACAACAACATTGGAGCTACAGTATCAACCAGTGCATCTACATCAGCTGCCTCACCTCTGATGGATTCAGCCAGTCCCATTTTGAGCAGTTCTGGTATTGCCACATCACAAGTAACAACTGTAACAAACCAAACTGGTATTGCTGCGTCAGCTTCTCCTCTTTTCTGTTCTGAATCCATGGTTACTATTCCAGCACCTCTACCTGCAGCTGCTCCATTAACAGCTTCACAGACTCAGATGCAGGCATCCGCAGCAGCTGCGGCAGCAACAGCAGTAGCAGCTGCAGGTGAGTAATTTGTTGTTTCCAGTCTGCAGAAATTTTGCAATTTAACATGTAATTTCTGTTGGGTTGATAAAATTTATCATCATTATTTTTACATCTACTTGCCATATTGGTACGAGTTGGATAGTTTCATTGCAATCCAAGTCAGTTCTTATTTGGAATTACTGCCCAGTAATTAAGAAATAGAGTAGTTGAATTCACCACATGGGCTTTAGTTAAAAAAATCCTGTTGCAAGTTTTGTAGTGAATCTTGTTTCATTATGCTACATTGGTAAATAGCATTTAAGAAGAAAAGCATCTTATTGTTGAAGACTTGTGCTTCAACACTATACAAATATCTTCTTAATGTAAACAAAATTATCCCTCCTGTGTATATACTGTCATACAAAATTGAATGTAAGGCAGTAAAAACATCATTTAATGTCTTCCATGCTAGGATGTGTTGGATGTTTTAACAGGATCTGATCATCTGGAGGACTGCATGTTTGTTGTGGCATGATTTCTATTCTATGGCTGGTTACTTTTCCTAATGCCAACCACTTTACAGAGTGTACAAACCCAAAACAAAAATGGAACTAAACATGAAAAGAAATTTATGTAACCCATTAGCATTTAACCCTTTCATTACCAACCTGGTTGAAACCGGCTCTGGCTCTGAATACAAATGTCTTTTCAAAAGTTCTAAATTAAAATCTTCCACCAAACCTTAGTCACCTAGTAACACTAGCTGAATGATAACTAAGTTATTTTACTAAATTCTTTGTTATATTTTAAAGTAATTGAAAGAAACACAGAGCATCTCAAAATAAATACAGTAACAAAAGGGTTAAATCAGCCATATCTGGCCCATATTCAACTTATTTTATGTTCTGACCGAATCCAACCTCTTACACCTACCCTACAGTATCGTTTTAGAAATAAACAATCCCATCATCAAAATCTTGAAGCTGAGAAGATTATCTATGATCAATTCAAAACAATGTGAATATATAAGCATCAGATTTAATTGAATAATATGAATGCTAGAGGGCTAAGTTGCATGTACACACCCATACTTACTATTATTTACCATGTGATATGGTTCACTGGTTAAGTACGTACAGGCCTTTGCAGTTTACCACACAAAATATCTGAATTGAAATATATTTGTCAAGGCAAAGTATAGTACTCTGCTTTACTGTATTCTGTTTAGTTGAAAATTAGGTACCTTAGATGCTTTATCTTAAGGATTCATTAGGAGCATTTGTCTCAATGAATTCTACTTGAGATAATATTAATATGAAAAAATAATTTTAATAGTATGCATGAAAATTAGAATTATATTCTGGAATGTAATTCTGAGGAATCATCTCAGCGTAGTGATTGTAACCATGTTCACAGATTATACTTGAATCCATATCCTTTTCACATTGCAATAAAGGAGTTTATCTAAGAATTATTTTTTTTATTATGTGCAGGTATTACACCTAATCCAGGAATGAATCTGGCCTTAGGCAAAAGTGTGAGTGATCAAGCAAAATCAGCTTTATTAGGAATACTTGGCAAAGGTATCGATCCTTTGCAGAAGAAAGCACTGGAAGAAGAACAATCACAGACATTAGATCAACAAGAAAACATGAAAATCAGTGGCAGTAACGCACGACACATGGTCATGCAGAAACTAATGCGAAAATCAGATGTAAGTTACAGGAGTGTTGATTTGTTGAATGTTATGATTTCTTGGGTAGTTAGCAATAATTGTCTGAGGAAATGTGTTGTAAAGTATCTTTGTTCATATTTGCCTGAATAAATCGATGGTAGTGAAAGAGCCAATTAATTGTAAGTCATTTGTATCATATCTAGTAACATAAAATCATGTCAGTCTGGGCTGGTTCCTAGGTGATGGGAATTCTATTTTTGTGACCATGGGGGGGTCTTAAGAATTCTTTTTGTAAAACTAATTTTAGAGATGGTAGAAAATTAGTTTGTTTATTAACTACTTAATTAACGAACCACTAAAGTAACCTGATTTTTGGTTGAAAAGATGAAGATTATTGATCCATAAGTTGTCAAGGAAACTAATTCTGTTTCTGTTAATTTAACTGAGAAATAGACCTTTCTCTTTATTGATATTTTAGAATAGAATTCAGCATTACATACATTTTCTCAATTTATTGATATATTTTGATTTGCCAGACTATTCAAATGATGCTGCCATTAAAAAAAAAAAAAAAAAATTAAAATGCAAAGAGATAAAATTTAGCAAGAATGTAAAGATGTTTTAATTCTCTTTTTTATCTGAAATTGTGATTTCATTGTTGCTTCAGTGTCGTGTGATGGTTTTACGGAATATGGTTGGCCCAGAAGATTTGGATGATGAATTAGAAACAGAAGTTACAGATGAATGTGGAAAATATGGTGTTGTCAATCGAGTAATAATCTATCAAGAAAAACAAAGTGAAGATGAAGATGCTGAAATAATAGTAAAGATTTATGTTGAATTTTCTAAGCAAGAAGGTAATTTTTTTTTATTAAATTCACAGTTGAATAACTCTCTCCCCTACAACCCATCTTCCTAACACTCTCCTCCTTCCACTGAGGTTCACTGCTTGCTGTTTCTCGCCCTTTGCACCCTTGTGAACCTCTATTCTTACTACTCATCACATGGCACAAAGCCACCACCTTCGATGCTACTTCCTTCTCAGTTGAAGGGTCTTGCCCTGCAAGGTACTTGGTAACCTCGCTGCTGTAACAGCAGTACTCTCAGTAAATGGTTGGCATTAGGAAGGGCATCCAGTTGCAGAAACATACCATAGCTGACAGTAGAGCTTGGTGCAGTCTTCTGTATGAATAAAATTGTGTTGGTTTTATATTCTTGGAGTGGTTGGTATTAGGAAGGACATCCAGCCATAGAAACCCTACCAAATCACACTGGAGTCTGGCGCAGCCCCTCAGCTTACCAGTCCTGGTCAAACTGTCCAACGCATGCTAGCATGGAGAACAGACGTTAAATGATGAACAAAATCAAAATAGATGAACATCAATGGAATTTGTATCTTTGTGGTACCAGTGCCGGTGGCACACAAGAAAACCATCTGAACGTGGCCGTAGCCAGTACCGCACCGACTGGCCTCCATGCTGTGGGCACGTAACAATCACCATCCAATCGTGGCCGATCACCAGCCTAATCTGGCTCCTGTGTCGGTGGCACATAAAAAAAACACCATCCGAGCGTGGTCGTCTGCTAGCCTTGTCTGGCACCTGTGTCGGTGGCACATAAAAACACCATCCGAGCGTGGCCGTTCGCCAGCCTCGTCTGGCACCTGTGTCGGTGGCACATAAAATCACCCACTACACTCTCGGAGTGGTTGGCGTTAGGAAGGGCATCCAGCTGTAGAAACACTGCCAGATCTGACTGGCCTGGTGCAGCCTTCGGGCTTCCCAGACCCCAGTTGAACCGTCCAACTCATGCTAGCATGGAAAGCGGACGTTAAATGATGATGATGATGATATATAGTATATTTGTGATTAGAATTGGTAGGTGGGAAACTGTACAGAAGCCTGTTGTATATCTCTGTGTCTACAAGTGTGCTAAGCCTTTGGGTGTTTATTTCAACTTCTCTTTATATGATACTGGGTCCAATGATGTTATGTTTACATCTCCTGTAAATATGTCCTGTACCTTGGAATAAAGTGAATAAAGAGACATGATGAACAGGTATAGGTTGATTGATGGCAGAAAGGATATCTGATTGCAAAATACTACCTCTTGTCTAATCCATATCAGCATGGTAATGGATATTAAAAGACAATGATGGTGATGCTTATTTGAGTGAATTCTTCTGCAAAACAAGTGTTCCCTATATAAAAAGAAAAAAAATTGTATTTTTGATGTTTTAATGCTGCTCTGCATATTACTTACATTTTATTGTGGATTTAATTTTTTCTTTCTTTTTTTCTTTCACAGAAGTGGAATTAGCCATCAGTTCACTAAACGGAAGATATTTTGGTGGTCGAATTGTCAAAGCTGAAACGTACGACCAAGATATGTTTGACGCAAATGATCTCTCAGGATGAAATGATTAATTGAAGATGGACAGAGTAAAAAGCCAGCTGACTTGAACAACTACTGTTAGTGATGTGAATGATGTGTGAAACTGAAGTGACTGTGTAACAAATGCTGCCCACATGTGCCATTGTTATCTTTGAAGTATTTTAGATCTACTGAATTCCTTTTCTATTGACAGTAGTGAAGTTAGTGACTAAAACTACGTCATCTTCAAATTGTATTTTCACATTATAATCCTAGCTGTTATTGTACTGGAAACTGAAATTTGAACTGTTGATGAATCATTTTTAGTAGACCTTAAGTATACAGTTTTATCACTAATGGCAGTGGTAAATTCTTGGGTATCTCTCTGCATCCATACAGATAAATAGGCTTCATTTCATTGACATTTTTTTTTTTTTAATGATAGCATTTATATTTTTAGATTCATACCACATTGTAATAATATTATCATGTCTTCATTCATCATTAGTGTCTTTTATAATCATTTGTCCTGTATCAACATCAAATGTAGTGTATTTGACATTAGTCGACACGAAATTTGGTGTACTGTTGAACCTCGTCTGGTCTGGTCTGGTGTGAAATGGTTTCTAGATAACAATATTTCTAACATTCATTTAACTTACACAGGAATTTGTATCGTTACATATTTGTACCACATACAAAGGTTATTGGAGCTTTACGCATGAAATTCAGGATTTTAATATTCAGCATGCTATTAAATATTTAAAAGATATAAATAGCATAAATATTGTTGAATGTTTCGTACCAAATGAACTCTTCCATCTTATTATTTTAGTGATGGCTGCAATAATACCACAATTAAGACCTCTACTATTGGCAGTATCACTACATTATATAAAACAGTATTGTAATGGCAGCATTTATTCATTATCTCCTACTAATGCAGTGTCTAAAATTCTTTCATCACTATTATTCAATGAGACATCTCTTTCATACTTAATCATTTGGATAATTCTCATGTACAGTATTAAAGTCTTTTGGGTTTTTTTAATCTTTCAACCAAGAAAATCTAAGGCAGAGATTTCTGATATTTCCAAAACTGTCTCTTGAAGGGTGAAACTTCACTTAATTCTCCTTCAATTTTTGTGAAAAAACAATTTTCTTTTAAACAAATCATTTTCTCAGAAGCAATAACTAAAACTTCAACATTTTTCTACAGCTGCTGCTACTTTCTCTTTAATTAAACAACTAAAAAAATAACTTTTCTCCATTATTGACTTACTGACACTATACATATATATATATATATACATATATATATATATAAAATCACACCTACATACACACAAAGTATGAGTTACATTCCACTTTTTCATTTCTTGAGATATTTTCATTTGAGAAAAAAAAGTAATCTTCTGTTGACAGTTTTGTTTTTTGAGAAAGCAATCACACTACTTTTCTTTGAAACAAATTATTTCCCCAATGTTGGCAGCAAGAAAACTATATTCAACCATTTTCATAACAAAATATTCATCTTTTTTTATTCTTTTTTTCTTTTCCCATTTCCCGTCCTTTTTTTAGAATTGTTTAAATATGCCAGCCATTCTTTCAACCTTCAGATTACATTTTTCTGACTTGTGTAATTTTGTTTATGTATATAAATTGTAAATAAATTTTATATAACTTTAATAAGGGGTTGTTTTTCTGTTAGAATTTGCAGCTGATTTAACATTTGTTTTTACAGTAGTGTGTTGGATGGTTTTTGAAATTTTGAATGAAACGATCTTTCCACAGTGGTGTAATGGAGTTGTTTCTGTGTGCGAATGTAACTTGAGTAAAGTGTTACCAGATAAATACATAATGTGGAAAGTCAATAAAAGAGTTGCATCTGTGAAATATTGAGAAAATGCATCAGAAGGCTATATTATAACAAACATAATTTATTTGGGTTGTAATGAGGGTAGACAATTGTATGTAGGAGTCAAGGAAGGCCATTGGAGTTACTATTACACAAATGGGTAGAAGTGCAACTGTTGATTAAGAGGATAAAAACTAGTTAGGTTTAGAGAATTGAAATAAAAGCAACTGATTCTACAATTTTATTATTATAGATTTCTTATATTTTGTCTACTATTTGCATTATGGCCCCTAACTGGATTATGTTGAGCCAGGGATTCATTTGATTAGCTATTTCCTAAGAGGTGTAAAATTTGCCCCTAAACTTTTATGATGTACCCTACATTACCTTAAGCTTTGTTATTACCTATGTTGAACCCTTCAACATTTTTACTCGACATATCTGGCCCAAACATTGTTTTGTCTTCAAACTTGCCCAATCTGGCCTGTTACACCTGCCTTACAATGTCATTGTAAAAGAAAAAATCTAAATCTGGAAGCTATGAAACAACGGGAATAAGCATTACATTTGGCAGAGTAATCTGAATACTTAAAGGATGAAATACCAGCTTGAGGTTAGATAGGGGAAATCTATAAACTTGATGGATGAATAGGTACAAAGGTAGTGAGTTGGTTACAATAGAAGTTGCTGTACAAATCTTTGCAATATTCAGTGTCCCAACTTTATATATGATCAGGATGGGAATGTTAGAACATGTATTGATAATATATTGCAGTATATTCTAGCAATATGCTCACCCCGAAAAGAAACGAGTACTTGTAATGATTAAACAATTGTTAATCAATGATTTATTTTCTATTCCTTTCTCATTGATTTAGGACTAATCTTTCTCTTACAGTTAAAGAATTATATTTTCCATACCAAAAATGTATATAAGATCTTGGCTAAGCCTTGTGAGAAAGTATTTTGAAGATGAGCAATCAGTTGTTCAATCACCTAATCTACCAACTCATTAATGTGTCATGTTTAAGTGGCTGAGTATTCCACTGACACGTATACCTATTTCTTTACTACCCATAAGGGGCTAAACACAGAGAGGACAGACAAACGAATTAAGTCGATTATATCGACCCCAGTGCATAACTGGTACTTATTTAATCGACCCCGAAAGGATGAAAGGTAAAGTCGACCTTGGCGGAATTTGAACTCACAATGTAACGGCAGACGAAATACCGCTGAGCATTTCGCCCGGAGTGCTAACGTTTCTGCCAGCTTGCCGACTCATACCATTAATGTAATTCTCAAGTTGAAACAGTTTGACACTGTAACAAGACTAAATCTTTGAATTACAGGTACAGTTCAGCTGACAGTTTGTTTTGCTTCACAACAGTGATTCTTGTTTGAACCCCCCACTATGCAAGTGTCCTGTTACAGATTTGGGTTATCTTAACGTCTTTAATTAGAATTCAGCATTTGGAAATTTGTATGAAAATGTGAGAAGAAAATCTGTGCCAATAAAGCAGAATGTGTTGAGTTGAGTCCCTTTATAAAAAGTTAAGTCAGACATTCAATGAAATAAGAAACAGACTGGCAGTGATTGCAGTTCAATGATTGAAACGATTTTTTTTATCTCTTACTTATTTGTCATTTGACTGGCCACAATGAAGCACCACCTTGAAGAATTTTGGTCAAACGAATGGACCCCAGTATTTTTTTTTAAAGTTTGGTACTTATTCTGCCAGTCTCTATTGCTGAATAAAGCTGATTATTTAAAATAGATTAAAAAGATTTTCCTCTGGTCCTTAAAAAATACTCCAGGAATAATGATGTATAAACATCAATGGAAATTGTAGCTGTGATACCAGTGCCGGTGGCACATAGGAGAACCATCCGAACGTGGCCGTTGCTAGCGCCGCCCTGACTGGCTTCCGTGCCAGTGGCACATAAAAAGCACCATCCGATCGTGGCCATTTGCCAGCCTCATCTAGCACCTGTGCCAGTGGCATGTAAAAAGCACCCACTACACTTATGGAGTGGTTGGCGTTAGGAAGGGCATCCAGCCGTAGAAACATTGCCAGATCAGACACGGCCTGGTGCCGCCTTCTGGTTTCCCAGACCCCAGTTGCACCGTCCAACCCATGCCAGCATGGAAAGCGGACGCTAAACGATGATGATAATGAAACAAAGGGCTCCTAAATCTGAAGGGTTAGCAATTAATCCCTCATCATTGGTAGAGCATATCTATTCTAGTTTGTAGCCAATCATTGCACTCTGCAAATAAACTCAACTCTTCAAAGTTTAGTCCCATTCATCTGGCCCTTCAAAGGCACCTATGTGATTTTACTAGTTTCTCCAGTGAGTTGCTTCAAGTTGTAGCCAGTAGGGATGTAGTTTTAATACTATGGAAACAGCAGAATCAGTATCTTTTACTTTCTTCAGTCATTGGACTGTGGCCATCAGTGGTGTAGCTAGGGTAACCGCACCCAGGGTAAGCCACAAAAACGTGCATCCCACCCATTACAATGTCCATGATGTCCAGAATGTAACGGCAGATGAAATACCGCTAAGCATTTCGCCCGGTGTGCTAACGTTTCTGCCAGCTTGCCGACTCTTACTATTAATGTAATTCTCAAGTTGAAACAGTTTGACACTATGTAACAAGATCAAATCTGTGAATTACAGGTACAATCTAGCAGACAGGCTTCCCTAGTTTCTTTTCTAACAAGGTTTAGCTAAGATCTTACCTCAAATCTTAAATACATTTTTGGTCAGGAAAATATAATTCTTAGGCGTAGGAGTGGCTGTGTGGTAAGTAGCTTGCTTATGAACCACATGGTTCTGGGTTCAGTCCCACTGCGTGGCACATTGGGCAAGTGTCTTCTACTATAGCCTCAGGCCGACCAAAGCCTTGTGAGTGGATTTGGTAGACGGAAACTGAAAGAAGCCCGTCGTATATATGTATGTGTTTGTCCCCCCCAACATTGCTTGACAACCGATGCTGCTGTGTTGACGTCCCCGTAACTTAACGGTTCGGAAAAAGAGACCGATAGAATAAGTACTAGGCTTACAATGAAAAAGTCCTGGGGTCGATTTGCTTGACTAAAGGCAGTGCTCCATCATGGCCACAGTCAAATGACTGAAACAAGTAAAAGAGTAACTATAAGAGGAAGATTAGTCCTAAATAGATGAGAAAGGAAACTTGTAACACCAAGTTCATCAATTATGAAAATAGTGAAGAAGGGAGACAAACTGGGGTTGAGAAAATTATGGCAGAGACAGTTTATTTTTACAACAGTTCTGTTATGACATCTACAATGAATTAAAGGTGACCCTTGCAATGGCAATATTTGTACAACAGCCACAGTTCTTACTATATCTGGCCCAAATATTCTACCTGCTATTTTGTGTTCAAACCGATCCAGCCTCTCACACCTACAATGTCATTCTAAAAATATACAATCACATCACTGAAATCTCAAAGCTATGAGATTAATTCAAAAACATTGTTAATAAATAAGCATTACATTTGACAATAATTTGAATGCTAGAGGGTTAAATAGTAAAAACAACTGCTTCTAAATTTTTTGGCGTATAAAATAAACTTTTCAATCTCCTGGTAGCCTTTGAAGTATCACTTTGGAGAGTAACAGTTCTCATGTCATTCCCAAATTTTTAGGATTTTTAAACTAAGCCCATGTCTCTATCCAATAAGTGTTTGTAGAAGAATGACAAAGATTAAGGAAATCTAATGTAGTTAAAGAGAATTTTATGAAGTTTCTGAAAACATTTTGGATTTTATTGCTGACAAATTGATCAAAATTCATTTCCCATCATTATCATCATTTAACGTCCGTTTTCCATGCTAGCATGGGTTGGACGGTTTGACCGGGGTCTGGTAAGCCATGGAGGCTGCACCAGGCTCCAGTCTGATCTGGCAGTGTTTCTACAGTTGGCTGCCCTTCCTAACGCCAACCACTCCATGAGTGTAATGAGTGCTTTTTATGTGCCACCAGCACAGGTATCACAACTACAATTTCCATTTGATATTTATTTTGATGTTGATGTACTTGACTCAATAGGTCTACTCAAGCACAGCAGGTCACCCTATGATCCAAGGTAAGCACATCAGATCGTTCTGCAACCCAATGTACTTTGGATGGGCTGGGGCTATGCGAAACTGGTGCAGGAAACAGCCATGAACTTACATTGTCGGGTCTTTGCAGTCACAGCATATCTCCAGAGGTCTCAGTCTTTTGTCATTACCTCTGAGGCCCAATGTTCGAAGGTCATGCTTGACCACCTCATTTCATGTCTTCCTTGGTCGACCTCTCCCCCGGATACCTTCAATGGGAGTGGCACTTCTTCACACATCTCTCCTCATCCATCCGTAGTACATGACCATACCAGTGCAAACGTCTCTCTTGCACACCACATCTGATGCTTCTTATGTCCAGCATTTCTCTCAGGGCACTTACACTCTGTCGTGTGTATGCTTTATGTATCATAACATTAATAAGGAATAAGAAAATTCAAAATGTTAGAGAAAGCAACTATTAACTTTAACTGAGACAAACATCTGGGAGTAATTGCATTAAAGAGGTCTGGTACTCATCTTGCTAACAGACATAAAGGAGAACACATCTTGATAAAATAATAAATGGTTATTGTTGAAAGAATGCTGCTGGAATTTGGAAAATGTTCTATATTATGACGCAGCTAGTTGAACTAGTGTTTGTCAGTAACTACCAATATTCTCTGGTTTATCTAGTAAACCAGTTAATGTCTGCCTACTATTATGAAATGGTAGACAACAATGATTGCACTATATCTATAAATGACTTTTTCTGCCCAATGTTTATCTAAGACATTCCCTTTCAAAGCAAATGTTTATTTTGGAATTTCATAGTCACATGTTACAATACTTCATTGTAAACCAAAGACAAGAACGATGGAAATTAGTAAAGACAGCTTTGAAAATTGGTTTTATTTCTTTACTTTTGTACTTATTGCTGTTACCTGGAAAGGTCAGGATTTATCCTTGTTCCCTATTACAGTTAAAGAGAAAGGTCTCTGTCTTCAATAGGATACACTACACCTGATTTTCTTCCCTCCATATACACACAAGCATGTATCTGACTCATACACTGTTCACTTTCCAGACATTTGTACATTACTGCATATGCTTTATACGCACTTTTGACAAGTTGTGGTGCACCTGAGCACTGTATACAATAATTTCATTATTATTATACCAATAGGTTTTACACAAAATATGTGAGTTTCATGAAACAGCTGTCAATTATACTGTGTTGCCTTACAGCAGTGAACTGTACTTCTATGTAGTATATATTTGTAACAAGAAAGCTTGATATTTTTACTAAGGAGGGAGTACAGTGACAGAGCAACACTCCAATTTAAATTTGTACATCAAAAACACTTAAACAGTACATTTCTTATAGCATACTCAATACTGAAGTACATTATGCAGATGGATTTCTGTATCTACAAACTAATGTTAGCCAATCCAGCTTGCAGAATTCAAGGTAATTCATTCCTACTTTCTTGGTTGTATTGTTTTAAAACCTTTTCTAACTCCACCTGTCTAACACCCGTGGACATGTTTACAAAGTCAGAAAACAGCACAGCTCCCATGACTTTCAGAAACATTTTTTCACGTTAAGAGTTGCTGAAGCATGGAACAGACTGCCGGCATCAGTTGTTAGTTGTCGGAGCACTGCATCCTTCAAAACTTCCCGAGATTCGCCAACACTACACCTGATTTTCTCCCCTCCATACACACGCAAGCATGTATGTATCTGACTCATACACAGTTCACTTTGCAGACATTTGTACATTACTGCATATACTTTATATGCACTTTTGACAAGTTGTAGTGCACCTGAGCACTGTATACAATAATTTCATTATTATTATTTAAAACAGATATGCAATAAAGCAGTGAGGACTCTTTAGTCTGTGAGCGCCCATGGCAACTTCACTAATGGTTGGTGCCACAATAAAATACATCCAGTACACTCTGTAGGTGTTGGGGATGCATCCAGACTTAGAAACTAGATAAAAATTGGAACACATGCGCAAGATCTAGTCCTCTTACCTGTCTAGAAGGTCTGTAACTTTGAACAAGACCCATCCAATGCATACAGCATAGAAAACAGATGTAAAAATGATAATGATGATTCCAAATAAATTTTACTTTCAGTTATATGTTAGTAAAATGAAGTAGATTTTAAAAATGGGCACAAAGCCATAGGTCTTGGGAGAAGAGCATAATCAATGAAATCCATCCCAATATTTTATTGGTCCTTTATTTTATTGACTCTAGAAGGATAACAGGCAAAATTGGCATCATAAGGATTTTAATTCAGAATACTGTGAAGTAAGTATTAACTGAACTTGTATTTTATTTTGTAAGTTGAAGAAGTAATTTTTAGATATTTAGGTCATATCACTAAACAAAGCTTTCAAATGTCTTTTGTTAAAAACTCAAAACTTGAAGCTTTAACAAATGAACAATGATTTTTCTTCATGTTTATTGACAAGTACTGAAAGTGGTAGCTTTGTTTGTGTTTGAGTGAGTGTATGTGTGTGTGTCAGTGAATATAGGAAGAGAGTGAAAGTGAGTATAAATGTGTGTTGAAGTATCACTAGTGAGTATTAACTGCAACTGAAGCAAAGAATGAGTAAGGATGAGTATTGAAAACCTAACAAATGCAAAGTAACAACAGCACTAAATATAGCTTTAGAAAATCATGATGTGCAGTCAATGATGACCCAAGTGAATGAATCACAGGTGAGAAAGAGACATGAAAAATATTGTTGAATTTATACAAAGCAGATAATTTTAGAGATAATTTGGATAAAGTTTGTTTTGTCTGAGAAAAAGCAAACATTGCCTGCCCCCTATATCCCTTACAATAATAGAAAATGAAAGTGGATGAGTAAGATTGTTAATGTAGAAGTTAACAGTGTTGATAATTTAGTGTGTTGTGGTGATAACGTATAGTGGGAAGATCCACGTGTAAACGGGGAGAGACTGCAATTTTGACTTTCATCCATCTGGGGTTCGATAAAGTACCAATCTGGGATGAGTGCCCAGGTGGAATTGTTACGGCAATGGATAGGATGCCTTGTGGTATTTGTTTGGGGGGTCTCTGTGTTCAGAGTTCAAACCCTACTCTGGCCTCTTTGGATGGTAGAGCTAATCCATTTCCTGTTTTAATATCACCATCCAGTCCTTGGGTGCCTTTAGAGGAGTTCACTTTGCTGCAAGCATTGGATCTAGGTCCCCAATTTGAGGATAACTTTTTTATACGAGTCTTAGAGGCCTTGAAAAGGGTCCTGGGCACTGCCCTTCCCTCCTGACAAAGCAATAATAAAAAAATTAAAGACATGGTTTGAAAAGAGAAAGGGAATGCATATTAAATGAGTGATCTCAAACAGTATCCTTAAAAAAAAAATCTGTCACCTTAATTGGTTTATATGTACTTTGCAAATAATTGTGATAAAAATTGTTGTTTCTCCAGATTTAAAATATTCTTGTAATACACCAAAAATGGTTCATACAACACTCCTAAATACTGGTTTCAAATTTTGGTACAAAACCAGCAATTTTAGGGGCAGGGTAAATGGATTATATCAAACCCCACTGCTTAACAGGTACTTATTTTATTGATATTGAAAGGATGAAAGGCAAAGATGGTCTTAGCAGAATTTGAACTCAGACCATAAAGTCAATAGATACGCCACTAAGCATTTTGCCCGGCATGCTAACAATTTTACTGGCTTGCCACCTTGACACTCCTAAATATTGCAACATCTAGAATGAAGACAACAGTTATAGATCAATGTTTCCAATTAACAGCTGGGAAATTAAAAAGAGAGAAACTATACTCGGTGGAAAACAAATTCAAGACTATATATCTGGTTTGTTAACCATTCATCCAGAGAATAATGATTGTCATCATAACACTCTTGATACTACATTCATTTAGCATTTACAAATATGATTTCAAAACAACATAGTCAAAATGACTGACTATGTTATCCTGAAGTCATGCCTACTGGCATTACATGCCAGTAAAGCAGGTTTGCCCCTCCTGGCTATTGTGGACCAGCTTCTGAAAGGTTTGTCAAATGTGGTTCATAATCAGTTCTTCCACCATTCAATGCCCAGCGTTTTTCAGTTTCCTCTTCTTTCTAGTGTTCAGTCAAGAATAGTCCAGGTTTTGATCTCTGATGACATGCCCAATCCATTTTTATAATTTTACTTTATTTTTATGGCTTTCAGGTTCCCTTGTCTTCACTGGGTAAGTAATTGTTGAAGCTTTGGGAAGTTACTCTTTCTACTACAGAGCAATGTGGATAAAATGCAGATCTGATATAGTCCCAGCCTGGTGTACGTAGAGAACTGAATGGAGCGTCATACACTGAAAATACTTCTTTCTTTGTTGAGACACTTCTTTGATATCCTGCTGCTCCTACACTGATAAAGAAAAGGCAACATAGAAATAGTAAAACAATATAGGAATTCTCTCAACCACAACTTTACCTCTTTTCAGTAATGATTTGCAGTTTTAGAGCGCATATTTAACATACTGTAGTTACTAACCTATCATAATGTACTGGCCCAGTAATGCTCTGGGCTTTTACAACATTTAAACAATTGATGAAAAGAAGCTATGAATTATTCCAATGATGCCAGTAGGGGGGAGTAAATTTTTGTAAAAAAATAACACCACAGGGAAAGAATACGTATATGGAAGAAATACTTTGCCTTTGGTTAGTTTATTGAGCCATGAAATGTCAACCTAAACTTTATTAGTAATGACATTGAGGATTTGGGCAGGGCACATCATTCTATCTTAGTCACCACTACTAATAAAAGAGTTCTCTTGTTGGTTAGTAAGAGTTTATTTCTCTCTCCACAAAACTTAAACTAGTTTTTCTATGGTGTTAATAATGGGATGCTTTGAACATTTCTAGAACATGCATCACACAAAGAGCTTATTTAATCCTTTAACAAATGTGCCATGATTCAACAAAGGAGACTTTGGAGGCAAGAAATAGCAGTCAAATCTTCCTCTAATTAATCGCTACCATCTCTAAAAAAAAAAAAAGGAGAAAAGACACATTAGACAATGTAGTCCTGAATGCCTGTAAAAAGACAAAATGCCATAGATGGAATGATTTTGATCAGGGTTAACCTGGAGCAAAACAGCAACAACGACAACAACAATAAATGTACTAAGATTAAACCCAATGACCTGTGAGTGCAATCCTAAGATCATTTAACCTTCCTCCTATTATTACAACTTATGCAACACTTGCTCCAGGCAAATCACCAAATTATCGCATTCAAATCAATCCATATCAAACTGGATTGGTTAGAAAATAAAACTAACCAAGAAGAATGAAATTCTGTGTATGACAAAGAATTTGAAAGTGATACACAAAAATTGATTTGTTAGAAATAGTACAACTATTATTACATCAGGTTAGGCACAAATGACAGGGTTTTCTCTCCAAAAGTTTTAGAGAAATGTGTATGTATCATCATGAAATAACTCTCATTTTAAAGCTAGGCCTATCATGTATCACCCCATTACAGTAATGGAAGATATTGATTTTTTTTCTCTCTTGTGTTTCTTTTTTTTTTTTGGTAGCAGTTAAAGTGCTTTTAGCTAGAAAAAAAATAAGGAAAACAGCAACAGTCTAGGAAGCTCAGGAAGTGGTGTCAAGGGCAGCATATGGGTGCATATAATGGATATGTGTTTGGGCTTTTGAAGGCAGGAGTTAGTAAATTGTCATCTTCATTATTCCATTGGAAATCAAAAATTAATGCTCTTTTAATCCTTTTTTTTTTTGTTAAAAATATTTTTCCTTTCAATTTTATTCAAGTATCAAAACAATAAAAAATAAAAAGCTTTTTATTTATTTTTTTTTTCAAAAACCAACAACAAATGGAATTTATAATTCAGAACAGAATCTAACATAAGCAATAGGAAAGCATGGTTACAGAAGTCTTTCTTTTTCACTTTCTCGCAATCCATACTAAAAATTCTTTCCTGAGTCATGATACTCACAGGGCCAATGCTTATCTTCAGTTTGTGTTGAGTGGATGGAAGACAGATCTCCCCCTGGATGGGACAACAATCTTTAAGAAGTCACCTTTCTTGGTGGATAATACCTACTTAGGTAAACCGAGGTGAAGCAAAACGTCTGGTTAAATAGCATCACACCTGCTAAATAGGACATGAACTCATTATTCAGGTGTGAAATATTAGTCGTACATAAGCGCTGGCAATTAATCATCTTAGCTATGTACCTCACCTCAACTATAATTACCTGACACAGGTAACCATTAAAGCTTTACCTTTTCTTTTAGCAGTACACAATATTATTATTATTATTATTATTATTATTATTAAAGATGTACATATCAAAACAAACATATACAAGATATTTTGTTTTTAAATACAAATTTTCCTGACACTGAAATATGCTTAATAAACTAAACCATAACTGAGTTATGTATTTAATGCTCTGTTTTTCCTTTTCCTTATAAATTCCAGATGACAGAATAGATTTAAATTCTCAGCACTTGCATGGACCAATTGCAAAAGCGGATTGGAGAGAGAGCTGTATGTGCAACTTCTCTCACTTCGAGAATTACCCCTTATGGACATGAAAGATGATGTCAGAGAAGATCTCAGGTTTGTAAAACAGGAAAGCTTCATATATTGCTGGACTGTTTTAATTAGTATTTTAATTAAGTATGGTTAATTGATATTTATTGCAGAGCAACTGATGAAACTAACAGATTAATTTATCAGATATACATATGTGAGTGCATATGCGTGTGTGCATGCATGTGTGTGTATATACATATATATATACAGGGTGAAAAGGGGTATTTGAGGACATTTCATTTTTAGTTCATTACACCTACAAATTAATTAATGTATCAATTTTTTTTTCAGATAACCCTTTCAAGATATCAGACTAACTCAAGAAATGAAAAGACATGCAGTCATAGTTGCTATACATGCAAACCAAAAGTGATTCAGAAATTAGCAACTTTCTAAATGTTGCAAGATCATTTGTACACAAAGTTCAGTCGGAACTGGAGGCATGTGATGGTAGCGTTTCACCTGTATCAAAGAGAAAAGAACATTCACAACGCTCAGATACTAAAAGGAGACCAGAATTTATACAACATGTTCAAAACATTATCGATGAAAACCCTAGATCAACGAGGTCCATTGCTAAAGAACTTCAGGTGTCAGAGTGGACTATCAGAACTGTGGTACATCATGACATTCGATACAAGTCCTATGTAATGAGGAAAGGCGAAATTGTATCTGCAAAGACACAGAAAAACCATCTTGTCCATTCAAAACGGTTTCTTAACAAAGTGAAAAACCCTCATGAATAAGGCATGCTTTGGTTTTTCTCTGATAAAAAAAAAACTTTGACCAGGATCAAAAGTCTAACAGAAGAAATGACAGGTGGTTATGTGCAGATCCTTCTGAGGTATCAAGAGTGATGCACACGAAATTTCCAGCAACTGTGATGGTTTTAGGAATGACGAGTAGCGAAGGTCATGTGATGCCGCCCCACTTTTTTTCCACAGGGTCTTAGAATTAATGCTACTGGATACATTGAGGTACTGGAAATTGTTATCAAGCCCTGGATTGATGAAGTATGCAATGGAACCATACGTGCTTCAACAAGACTCAGCACCTTCTCATCATCATCATTGTTCGAACGTGGTCGAGACAATGGAATTTACCATGCTACGCCAGACCTCATGGTCCATCATAGCATTACGGAGGTCCTGTTGCTGGATGCCTGTATCCCTGGAAATTACATCAGGGTAGGAGAGTGCGCCCCCTCTGGTATCGCGAGCAGATGGCTTCCAGAGGAGAAGAGTAGAAATTACCTCGTTTTCAGCTCTACAACAATGTCCAGCAAACCGGACTCTTCTACCTTTCATAAGAGATGATACAGGTGGTAATTTCCCATATATTTGTACTTTGGTTGGATGATGCTTCCACGAGAGATTTTGAGCTCTCATAAGGAGGCGAGTGTAGGTTCCATCCAACCGCCTCTCAAGCTTCTTTGATAACGTCCAGGTTTCTGAGCCATTCAGTAGAATTGGTTCGACTGTGGCTTTGAAGATTTTTTAGTCACCCAAGAATGGTTGTCAGACAATCATTATGATTATGTAACACCTAATATGTGGCTTCCAAACTCGCCAGATTTGAATCCCATGGACTACTACGTGTGGAGTGTTGTTGAAAGGGAGACTAATTGTTATCTTCATAATACCATAGCTTCAGTAACGGCTGCCATTGTCCAGATGATGTCCAAAATGAATAAGAACCATATAGTGTCAGTATGCCAGCAGTCTCAGTTCCACATTGAAGCAGTCTTTGAAACCAAAGGCGGTTTCATAGAATAATTTACTTAAAAAAATCATTATCAAAACTAATTGGACAAATGTTTATGCAAATACATATTTATTTATGCTGAAATATAGTTGTTTTATTGTATACCAAAACTGTCCTCAAATACCCCTCACACCTTGTATGTATATATATATATATCTGTAAATGTAATATGTGACAATTATTCGGTAGCCAAGATAAAACTCCAAGTTTCAGATGCCGAGGTTTTTTCCGATGGCCAGATAACTGAAGAGATGGTGGCGTGGATTTCTACCTCAGCATCCGAAACTTGGAGTTTTATCTTGGCTACTGAATAATTGTCACATATATATATATATATATTTACAGATAAATTCCTCTATTTACATAATATCGAGGTCTCTTTCTTTCTTTTGCTATCTTACCACTTTTATCAATATATATATATATATATATATGCATCTATGTATATGTACACATAAGGAAGACTAAGAAACAAAGCAGACAAAGTTTGGAACCGTTTTGTCTTCATTACAGTTTCCATAATTCCTGTCTACTAATCACTAACCTTTATGAACTGCAGTGGTTGAGGGGGCTTAGGTGGTGGTCACTCATCTAAAGATATTTTTAAGTTCATATCACATCAGGGGTGCTACGTTGTGCAACTAGTAAGGAACTACACCCCTCCCAACCCATTCGTTTGGCATCAGAATAAAGAAAGTAGTAAAAAAGAATGACTCGATGGTGGCATGATTAAAGTTGCAGGTCCTATGTGCTGAGACCTTCACGAAAGAATAGCCTAGATTGAACTAATGTCACTCGTTATCTCGTTGAAAAGAGAAATCTGGCCAGGTTATGAGTAACTGCTCTCCAGATTTAAACATTAAGTTATATTTAAAAACAAAAAAAAAGAACAACAACAAGAACAACAAAAAACAAGTACATAGTGCAGTGTCCCAGTATGGCCACAGCTCACTAGCTGAAATGAATAAAAAGAAGATATATATGTATGTATATATATATATATATATATAATATATGTGTATGTATGTATATGTATAATATATATGTATGTATATTATATATATATATATATATATATATAATATATATGTATATATAGGTGTATTATATATATATATATGTATATCTGAATAATATATGCATATATATGTGTATTATATATATATATATATATATATATATATATATATATACATACATATATATAATACACATATATATATATATATGTATGTATATATATATATATTATATATATATATTATATGTATATTTTATATATAAATATATGTGTATGTATGTATATGTATAATATATATGTATATGTATAATATATATATATATATATATATATATGTGTGTGTGTGTGTGTCTGAACAGCCAGCTGAAATTTGTTGAAACTGGCCGTTTTCACTTCTCCCTCTGAAAGGTGACGGTTCTATGTTCCTGAATGAAGTTATAATAAATGTCATGAGAACGTTTCTACCGAAGACATATTCTTCACATAGAACAGATTTTTTTTCAACAACATATTTACATCTCAGAAAGATTATTGTTGGTGTTAAAGTTTAAAATCAAACTCACACTACATAGATTTGTGCAATATGAATAACAGTCAATAAATACAAACTATAAACAACCTTATTGTATTTCTTTCTTTCTTTCATTTTTTCTTTTTTTTTTTTTTATAATACATTAGGAATGGCTTTATGTATTCAGAGGTGTCTGAACAAGGATTATGATATTAGTGTTTTCACACTTGAAATACATGATTTAATGGAATCACCAATCAGAGAATGTCAAGGGGTCGATACAATCATCATACTGAACCACTCATGCTGAAAGATTAACTCGTTTGATTTTGTTAATAAAAAAATATGGTAATTAAAATAACAATTGTAGTAAAATAATGAGCAAAATAAATTAAGTGTAATATTCAATGTAAAATAAACAAAAAAAAAATTGACAAAAATTATTAAAGTTATTTATCTATCTAATGAGAGATACCACTACAAAGAATGCTATATACTATTGGCTCTGATTCAAAGCTAAAGTATGATTGTCCTTCAAATGGATGGCTTTGCATCTAATGTGAGTCTAAACTTTTAAGATGTTGAGATATCAGCTATCATTGCATTGAAGCATGATTTTTCTTCATATCAACAACAGATACAACATGTGAGGAGACTATACATGCATATATATATATATATATATATATATATATGATGCTTGGGTTCACAAATTATAGAAAAAGAATAATCAATACACTGCATAAGTATATAAATTTTATTTCTGGAGCTGGAAAACAGTCTAATGCTGAAAACCTCCTGAGGTCTTTCAGTAAATTTGGAAGAGTTTTCAGCCTCAAAAACAAAATTATATATATGTCATAATCATTTCAATTTCTTGGCAAAGCTCCTACTAATCCAACAGAATGAAATTCCAGGACAATATATATTCATTGTAACTTAAATTTTGTTTTCCCCCAAGACTATTGTTCATTCATAGTTCAGAGAAGAATTCTTCCACTAAACTTTCCTCTTGTCTCTGCTGCTCTGATGGATAATTCTCTAAGTATTAGCAAGAGCAGCAGATATAACAACTATATATATATATATATATACGTGTGTGTTTATGTGTGTGTGTGCGTGTAAAATGGTTGAATTATATTTTGTCCTTTAATTTGGAGGATTCCAAAGAAGATTTCTAATATAGATTCTTCATATTTTGCTGGTAGCTTACTGGCGTAAGTTTGCAAATTGGTGTTATGTGAATTTATGGAAAGAAATCACATAAAAGTCGTTAAAAATGGAGAAGAAGATGTTAAAACGAAAAGAGAATTTTAATTATTAAAATTCTCTTACATTTTAACATCTTCCCTTCTCCATTTTTAACAAATTTGTTGAGTTTTATGGAATTCCTTTATATATTTATATATATATATTCAACTAATATGTAAGTAGAACATATATAATGACTGAAGCCCTATAAATTCTGGTATTTAGTGATGGTGTGTGTATGTTGACAGCAGCAAATATCCCAGTTACTTCACATATAGTTAAAAAGGATCAACAAATAATAGTCTTACTAGGCATTGAGCTTGATTAAACTAAATGATGGTGATGTGTCCATTCTAATGTCTAACAACTGGACACTGAACAGGTTTATCAACTGTTACAGATGATTTTCTTTTTCTGTTTTTTTTTTTTATAGAATTGCTTATAAGAAATGCAAATGCTTACAGGCAAGTCACTACAGTTGCAAGAAATTAGGAACTGAACTCAGACTTGAAAAATGTTCAAGTGGCACAAGCACAAATTTTATGGACAAGTAACACAAATCTCTGTGGAAAAACTACATTGAAAGGGTTAGTTAAAAGGACGGTCACCAAAGAGGCAGATCGGGAAAGCCTTGATTTGATCACCAATTGCAATCAACCATATTTGATGGCAAAAATTGATTTAGATCTAGTAACAGTGGAGGGTCTGAATTACTGAAGCAATCATTAAGGCTCCCATTAAAGATCTACCGAGTTAATTAAAGGTGAATTAACTAATATCTCATGAAGAAAACACTAACCATTTGACGAGCTAATGTTGAGCAACGTTGAAAATTGCTTTACTATATGAAGGAATTGTATAATATCTATCACACTGATGATAGAGCTATGTATGTTTTCATCTACAGAAAGAAAATAACAAAGTATAAATTTAGTTATTATTATAATCTTAACTTTATTCTATAGTTTTTATATTTTTATAATTTATATTCAACGTAACCATCATATCCCATGTCTTATGTTCTGATGTTTTCTTTTTCATAAGTCTTGTAGAAATTAAAGACCTTATTATTATCATTTTTGTTTAATATTATTAATATCATGATTACGATAAAATGCCTTGCAATATTTAGTTATGATTCTTTACATTTTCAGTTCAAATCTTGCTAAGGCCGATTTCACCATTTAAACCTCCGAGGTTAATAAAATAAGTTTCAGTCAAGTACTTCAACTGAAATAATCAGACAATGCTCCTCTTTTCACACTTCAGGTTTTGTGCCTGTCTTAGAAATCAATATGATGATTGGCAACAGGCAGTACAGTGTTATGGTCAGCTCTTACATCCAGAATATGATTCTTTGTGGATCTGATTCAGTTACATTTTTTTAGATTGCTAATATTGTTAGAATGCATGAGAGTTCTATTTTCTCATTTTCTTTCCTTATTTAAAATTGAGCAGCTTCATGCACACACAAGAAATGTTATCATCAATAGCAGCAACAGCATCATTATGAATACATTCAGCTATTTACTCCTATCTTTACTTTTTACATCTATTAATTCTCTAACCTAGATTTGTTTCTACAGAAAGGAATAATAAACATATCAGATTTGAAAGAGAAACAAAAACCGAACATGGTGGCTAAGGATTCATGTAAATGGATTTGACAATTCTGCTTAGATAAATTTGTAACTTAATTCAACAAGTTTGTTTGATAGGCATGAAACATGCTTAAATGGTTGCTGCTCATTCTAAAGAGTGAAGAGGCAGAAAAATGAAGGGATGGAGTGATTCTGGGGGAAAGACCAATATATCATAAAAATAATTACTTAAAAGTGATAAAAATAAATAATGAATAATAAAATCTGATATAGAATATGTTAAATAATTATTTACTTTGATTTTTCTGTCGTGTTTTTTTTAGTAAAAAAAATAGATAATAACAATAACAATTTCTTAATCAGGCATGAAGTCTTAGGCAAGTGGAGTTAAGTGTCTTGCCCAGGGACACAAGACAATGCCTACTGTGGGATATGAACACATGATTGGATATTGTGTCTCTCCAATAACAATAATAATAATAATAATATTAATAATTTTAAGTAAAGATAATGATAATCATAGTGACTAGATAATCCTTATAGGGATTATCCTTATCTTGTAAATCTTAGATGACAAAGAAAAAAAAAATGAAAACAGGAGCATCAGAAGCAGCAAAGTGCATAGAATGTGAAATTAAAAAAAGTACTAAGCGTACAGTCTAAAATTTAATACTTGGTTTTGATAAGAGTCTGAAATTGGAAGGTGACTAGCAAACAGACTCTTCAGCACCATTTAGGGCTAAAAGTTTTAAGTCTCTATTCTCAAGATCAAGAGTCAGCTGCTCAACTTCTGCCTCAAGATTTTTATTTTTACGAAACATTTGGATGTAGTTGAGCTGCAACTGCTTCTGATAGCGAATCACCTTACTTTTTTCTTCAAGCCATTGGTCTCGTTCGTGCTCAAAGTCTTTCTTGTGCATACCTACTTGTTCTTTATATTGCTGTAGTTCCCATTGCAGTTCACCAATTAGTTTGCTCCTTACTGAACACAAAGACGGATCAGCACAGCCAAAAGCCATATTGTCTGACAAATTTTCAGTCTGGCAAGCAACATCACAGTGTTCTATGGAATAATTTGCATGAGAACAAGCAAGAAGACTCATTCTGTGTGAATGGGCTTCTTCCCCAGAAGCCTCATCAGTTGCTTTGTCTGAATTATCCATGCTGTTTCTCTTTTGAGCCTTTAGAGTGTTTGTTCTATGACTCGCTTTCAATAATTTCTGTGAAAACTCAGTAGTTTTCTGCAACTCAGATCTAGATATTTCTAGTTGACATTTTGTAAACTCCAACTGTTTTTTTAACTCTTCAGTTTTATGTAATAAACTTTCTCTTTCTTTCAACAATTCATTGTAAAGCTCTTGTAGTTTGTTCTTTTCTTGTTGCAGAATCTGAACTTGCACTCCAACTGATTGTTCATACTTAGCAGATTTCTTTTGTTGTACTTGGTTTCGCTTTTCATATTCTTCTTTGAGGTCCTTAAGTTCGTTGTGCCATAAATTCTTTTGTTCTTCATAGACTTGGAATATAGCTCTTTCATTCTTATCCATCACTTCTCTAAGAGCCATTATTTCATGTTCTTTTTCTTTCAACATGGCCTCCAATTCTCCAACACCACTGTCACTAGGAGAAGGTGTGTCTATACAGTTTCCTAGTCGACTGCTGGACAAATGACTCACGCTCGATGTTCGGAGAGGATCTGCATGGTCAGAAGCCCGCAATTCACTAGGAAAACTGCTGGACGGGTCACTGTTGTTGGTTGGATGAGAGCTGGGCAATACATTTGCAGAGCTCTGATTAAGCAAATTGCACTCTTGTGACCCATATCCATCATCCATCGTAGGATGTTTCTGGTCATGGTAACTCTGACTATTGCTTCTTTTTACGTATCGGTTGGATACTACTGGTTTGAAAGCAATTGGTCGGACAAGACCTTTCCCTGGTGCCTGAAAATAGAAAAATTAAAGATAGAAAATTTTGAACACATGATTGAGAAAAAATATTTTATACTAGCAAGTAGGTCTCACACGAAACTAAAGTGAAAACTACAACTAATGGCAGAGAATGGTGAGTCTGATACCAAGGCTATATGCCCTGTACAGAAATGAAAGTAAAATTTTATGAAAAGATATTTTCATATATTATAATTTCTCAAGAATACACAATGATATGTAGTAGATATAATAAAAACATAAATATACAAGTAATTAGAGATCAAAGAGCCATCATAGTTTTTGAGATGTTAATAGGAATTGTCAAATATTGTACTGTTAGATTAGATTAAAGGTTGAAATTCTATCAGTGACAGAGCGATGAGTGTACAGAGTTAAGCATTGTCTAATATCAGTAATAATTTATTAAATTTATAAAACTAACTTGTTCAAAATAAATGTAGAGAGACTAAATAAATGTGTAGGCGCAGGAGTGGCTGTGTGGTAAGTAGCTTGCTAACCAACCACATGGTTCCGGGTTCAGTCCCACTGCGTGGCATCTTGGGCAAGTGTCTACTGCTATAGCCCCAGGCCGACCAATGCCTTGTGAGTGGATTTGGTAGACGGAAACTGAAAGAAGTCTGTCGTATATATGTATATGTGTGTGTGTGTGTGTTTGTGTGTCTGAGTTTGTCCCCCTAGCATTGCTTGACAACCGATGCTGGTGTGTTTACATCCCCGTCACTTAGCGGTTCGGCAAAAGAGACCGACAGAATAAGTAAGTACTGGGCATACAAAGAATAAGTCCCGGGGTCGATTTGCTTGACTAAAAGCGGTGCTCCAGCATGGCCACAGTAAAATGACTGAAACAAGTAAAAGAGAGAGAAAGACTAAAAGAAACAACAGAAAATTTAAGAATTTAAAATGTTTTTTTCCAGTTTCATGATAATTATCAAAACTCGTTCTTAATCTCTATTATTCTGACTAACCCAATATCAAAGATATTTGAGAGTTCCAACTGTAACCACAGGTACGAAAACCAATAACTCAACAGTAGACTACCTGTCTTGACTGTATAATTCTTAAATTACTCAGTAACATTGCAACTTTAAATTAATATGTAATGTAAGTCATAAGTTCCTTAAAGTACATCAATGTATAAGTGTTCCAAAATGACAAGAAAACCAACAAAAACAAAAATGTATGATCAAACAATGATCAAAAGATTATTACATGCTGGACAATTGTTAAGAAACAAAGAAAACTTATATTGATTTATAGTCGATGTTATGTAGTAGTTTCATGGTGTAAACAACGGGATATGTTCATTAATTTTGATTGATTCATTCACATAATGAAGTATTCTTGAAGACATCAGAAAATAATGCAACAAGTTCATATTTCTTTTCTCTATAATTCTACAACATACCTCATTAATTAAAAACAATATCAGATTTCACATTATAAGTGTAAAAGGATTTATATAGATTTAGCTTTAAACTAAAAGTGATAGCAAACTGGGATTAAAGCTGTATCGTGAACATCAACCACATTGATATTACGAATATGGGAAGCTAATACAAAGAGCGTGTGCACTTTCTCTGATTAATTATTAATAATTCTGATTTATCTTCCTTCCTGAGCCACTGCTATATCTCTCAACTAAATGCACCTTCACCTTTATTCATCACTCAAGACATTCAGCTCTAATCCCATCTCTCCTTATCACTCTTATCAAACAACCTCCCCCCTCCTCATCCATTGACCATATCCTCTCTTATACCAACCTTTTTGTGCTGAAGCTTTGCTTTGGCATCTCATTGCTACCATCTTTTTTTTTCTCCCTACCTACTATGATTTGTGTCCTTATATAATGTTGTGTGACCTTGTATCTCTTTCATAGCAAAACGCCTGTGCTTGGCCATCTATCATACATTTTAGCCCCTCAGTACTTGGCATAATACCACCTTCACCTAAGAGGGAGGTGAATATTTTTCTTCTTCCCCCTTTCTGTTCTTCTCTGTCTTGCAACTTAGCTGGTGGCACAAAAAAGTGCACCCAGCTATAGAAAACACAGCAAAGCTGACACTGGAGCTGGGTGCAGCCCTGCAGCTTGCCAGATCCTGTCAAAATGTCCAACCCATGCCAGCATGGAAATGATAATCATGATGAAGAATTATCACCACTTTTCAATCTCATTAACTCAGTTAATCAACTGAAACAGATGCTAGTTTTCTTTGCAGAAAGAAAAACAATATTATTTTCACCCCATGAGGTGTAACTGCAGTGAAAGAAAAAGAGGTTATTGTCATATTGCCAGGAATATGGCACGAAGTGAATCCAAAAATCTAGTCTTTGGTGATCAACTAAGTTATAATAGTGGTCAAATCTTGGAATCTGATATTATAAAGTGTGAAAAACCAACCGAGATTGTACAAAATCACACTACTTACTTTGACCAAGTTTGTTCCTTTTAAAAATATTTGTTTTTGAGAAGTTATACCCGCAAATTCTCTTTTACTGGTTCTAGCAGTGGGTTATGGTGAAACTGAAGTATCACCAGAAAAAATATAGTTTTCTGATGTTGAACATTTTAACATATTAGGAAACATTAGCTAAGCTTAAGAAATTATTGATGTATTTAGCTCCTTGTGGAAAAATTAAGGCCAGTGAAGGTCATTTTAGTAGCTGAAGATGAAGATGGAATCAACTGATTTCAATATTAATTAAGAATAGGGGGAGTTTACGAAAAAAACAGAAGACGAAGACAGGTGGTGTACAAAACAAACAGATGTGTTAGTATAACACTCAGGAATAGAAAAAGTCTTTGACGTTTTGAGCCTACGCTCTTCTACAGAAAGGGACACAGAAAAAACAAGGAGAGAAAAAAGATGTGTGTAGTGGCTAACGATCTATCATGGCAACTCCTTAATTAAGAATACATCAGGATCTGCTTTCTCTTTCTTCCTCAGATACTGAGTATATAGAGAAGAAAACTACCTGAGAATGTAAACAAAAGTATGCTTAGCCACAACTTATTTACATGGTTGATGGCAATAATTGCTAGTTTACCAATATGAATAAATATATAGTCTCATATTTAAGTGCGTTCAATCACCCTGTGTATTAGACTTAATTTCATAACAAGACTAAATATATATGAATATGAATCCACGTGCTGTACTGATACTCTCAAAATTAGTCTTCCCCAGTTTTCTTGTGTCTTTGAACTCAAACTAGAAGTCTCCCCCTCCTGCCTCTCTCTCACAGCCACTTGTTAATTATCCAGCTAATTATGGCATTCTTTCACCCATCCTAGTCATCTCACACCAACAGCTAATTTCTTGCTAGATGATAAAAGCAAGCTGAGTTCTCTTCTTAAGACACACTATAATTCCCAAGAGAATAAAAACTGATATACAATGAACCAGGAGATCTAACAGCCAGTCTGATAAATGACTTTTTAATACACCAACAGTTTATAAGTTTTAGTCAATTAATGTTTCTTCTATTAAATTAGTATTTTTCTGAATGTTAGTGCACATATCTCTTTTCCCCACGATCACCACTGCAATCTGCGTCTCCAGACCCCATATTTCCCTAATATTATCCAAATCCCCTTCCAAAACCACACCCTTTGGGACCTCTAACTCAATTTCATTTTTCTTTAACCCTTTAATGTTCAGCTTACTCTGTTAAATGTAATATTTTTTTTACTCAAATTGTTTTTAATTAATCATGCAATATCTTATAGCTTTGAGGTTTCAATGATGCAATTGTTCATTTTTAGAATGTCAATGTAGGTTAGGTGTGAGGCCTGATCTGGTCAGTTTAAACATAAAATAGGTAGAAAACTTCGGCCGGATATGGCCAGTTTAAACACTAAAGCGTTAAACCTCTGGTCTCTAACAAAACAGTGTTTTAATGTCCATTTTCCCATACTCACACAGACGAAATGGACTTTGTTGGGGTGGATTTTCTATGGTCAGATGCCCTTCCTTTTGCCAACCTTCACCTATTTCCAAGTAAGGTAATATTACCTATTTCTTTACTACCCACAAGGGGCTAAACACAGAGAGGACAAACAAGGACAGACAAACGGATTAAGTTGATTACATCAACCCCAGTGCGTAACTGGTACTTAATTTATCGACCCCAAAAGGAAGAAAGGCAAAGTCGACCTCGGTGGAATTAGAACTCAGAACGTAACGGCAGACGAAATATGGCTACGCATTTCGCCCGGTGTGCTAACGGTACTGCCAGCTCGTCCCCATGACCAGACATATTCCCACAGAACATTGGAATCAGTAACACTCATTTACAACAATCATGTGATCTCAAAGCAAGGGGACAGTAACACACATAATAACTGCCCCTCCTCCTCAGTTAACAAAACAGAAGTGGGAGTTTACAGTACATTTTCTGTATGTCCACATTTCAAACTTACTGAAATCATCATCATCATCATCGTTTAACATCCGCTTTCCATGCTAGTATGGGTTGGACGATTTGACTGAGGTCTGGTGAACCAGATGGCTGCACCAGGCTCCAATCTGATCTGGCTGAGTTTCTACAGCTGGATGCCCTTCCTAACACCAACCACTCTGGGAGTGTAGTGGGTGCTTTTATGTGCCACCGGCACGAGGGCCAGTCAGGCAGTACTGGCAACGGCCACGCTCAAATGGTGCTTTTTATGCGTGGCCGTTGCCAGTACCGCCTGACTGGCCCTCATGCTGGTGAATTATGTTTTTTATTATCTGGACTATTAACTGCATCTTTCGCATTTTATTTTATTTATATTTTCTTTTGTTTTGTCTTTTCCCTAATCTAATTTGAACTTAAAAACCCTATTTTTTTAATACTGTAGTTCAACATTCTTAATATAAACACATTTAGGTGTAATTAAGAGACTGGAAAATTTAAATTATTGTTATAGTTCGGACATTTTCTATGGAACCAGTATATCATTTAGTATTTTTCATTCCATCTGTAGAATGTAAAACTATGTACTAAACCATGATTTTCATTAGAACTTGGCAACTGAAGAACACATTTTACAGAGAGTAGTTAAGAAGATGCTGCATAGTTAAACTTGGACATCTGTCAAAGTTATCATCATCATCATTTAGCGTCCGCTTTCCATGCTAGCATGGGTTGGACGGTTCAACTGGGGTCTGTGAAGCCGGAAGGCTGCATCAGGCCCAGTCTGATCTGGCAGTGTTTCTACGGCTGGATGCCCTTCCTAACGCCAACCACTCCGTGAGTGTAGTGGGTGCTTTTTACGTGCTACCCGCACAGGTGCCAGACGGAGCTGGCAAACGGCCACGAACGGATGGTGCTTTTACGTGCCACCGGCACGGGGGCCAGGTGAGGCTGGCAATGGACACGAACTGATGGTGCTTTTACGTGCCACCGGCATGGGCCAGGCGAGGCTGGCAACAGACACGAACGGATGGTGCTTTTACGTGCGTGTCCGTTGCACATGTACATGCACGCGCACGTTCGCGCATGGGCACTTGCACGTTCGTGCATGCGCACTTACACGTTCACGCATGCGCACTTACACGTTCACGCATGCGCATATACACGTTTGCGCAAGCACACCTTCGCGCAAGTACGCGCATGCGCACTCACACGTACACGCACTCACATGTACGTGCAAGCAAACGTTCGCGCATGCGCACTTACACGTTCGCGCATGCGCACTTACACGTTTGCGCATGCGCACTTACACGTTCGCGCATGCGCACTTACACGTTGGCACACGCGCACTCACACGTACACGCATGCGCACCCACACGTAGCGCATGCGCAAGCAAACATTCGCGCATGCGTTCTTACACGTACGCGCATGCGCATGTGCATCCACACATACGCGCAAGCACACATACACGCATGCGCTAGCAAATATTCGCGCATGCGCACTGACACGTACGCGCATGTGCACGCACTTAAGTTAAATAGAAAATAAGCCAAGTTAAAATTAGATTGTCTTCACAGTTATGTAATATGTTTTCACTAGAAGATAGAGTTGAGATAAATTTAGACAACTGTAAAAGTTATGTTACATATGAGAACAGCAATGCGATATATTTGGGTTAAAAACCTGCACACTGAACAGTTTTAAGTATAAACAACTGGAAATAATTTGGCAGACTAAAGTATGAATGATAGTTCATGTCTATAGAACTGAAGGACACACTCATTGTCATCGTCGTCATCATCATCGTAACCACTTTTACTGACACCATTTTCATCATTCCTAAGAATAACAATATAACCATCACTGCTGCCAAAATCATCCCCATCAACATAGCTACTACAATTTCATCATCATTGTTTAAAATTCATTTTCTTTGATGGCATGTGTTGGATGGTTTGACAAGCACCAATGTGCCAGAGAGCTGTGTCAAGCTCCAGTGTCTGCTTTGGCTAAGTTTCCATGACTGTGTGCTCTTCTTAATGCCAACCATTTCACAGAGTTTATCAGGTACTTTTTACACATGATACCAGCACTAGTTACATGTATAGTAAGACTCTTCAACTGAGGCGGGTATAGTATTGAAAAAGGTGGCTTTATGCCAAGCGAAGAGAGATTGAAGTATGATAGAGAGAGAGAGAGAGAGAGAGAGAGAGAGATACTTGGCTACCTTAGTTAGAAAAGAAGGCAAATGATACAGAGGTGTCAGGGTATATCCACAAGCAGAGGAAGGTTATTATAAAGAGAAGTGGTTCAGAAGATTGGACCACTACATAAACCATCACCATCATCAAGGCGGCGAGCTGGCAGAAACGTTAGCACGCCGGGCGAAATGCTTAGCGGCATTTCGTCTGTCGTTACGTTCTGAGTTCAAATTCCGCCGAGGTCGACTTTGCATTTCATCCTTTCGGGGTCGATAAATAAAGTACCAGTTTCGCACTGGGGTTGATGTAATCAACTTAATCCGTTTGTCTGTCCTTGATTGTCCCCTCTATGTTTAGCCCGTTGTAGGCAGTAAAGAAATATATATATATATATATATATATCGATATATTACTGGCACTCCGTCACTTATGACGACGAGTGTTCCAGTTGATCCAATCAACGGAATAGCTTGTGAGATTAACATACAAGTGGCTGAGCACTCCACCGATACACATACCCCTTCACAAACTTCTCAGGGAAATTCAGCGTGAAACAGAGTGTGAAAAGGCTGGCCCTTTGAAATACAGGTACAACTCATTTTTGCCAGCTGAGTGGACAGGAGCAATATGAAATAAAGTGTCTTGCTCAAGGACACAACATGCAGTTGGGAATTGAACTTGTAACCTTACGATTGTAAGCCGAATACCCTAACCACTAAGCCATGTGCCTTCACACACACACAATGGGATTCTTTTAGTTTCTGTTTACCAAATCGACTCACATGGCTTTGGTTGACCTGGAACTATAGCAGCAGAAGGTACTTGTCCAAGGTGCTGTGTTGTGGGACTGAATCTGAGTCCACACGGCAGGGAAGTAAGCTTCTTAACCATACAGCCATGCCTGCGCCTGCATAGCTCAGCCTGAAGGTCATCGGTCTTTTAAGGTTATTTATATCACTATCTATAAATACTGGCAACACCATTCCAAAATTATTGTCTCTTCTTTTCTGACAGACACACATGCATACACACACGTGCACACACGCACACAATGCAATTTCTTTTCTAGATAATTCTTTCTCTAAATTGCAGAAGACCAATAATAAATTCTGAAGAATTAGGTTTAGTAGTAGCTGATACACCCCATTCTACCTTGCCGAACCGAGCAACAATCAATAGCAAAAACTCCAGACATATCCACACAGAACTGTCAGCAGTCAAAATGGTAACATGCTCTGGCTGCTATAATAACCACACAGAACGCATCTAGGATGCAGTGCGCAACATTCATTTTTTTTCTCTCTTTTCTGGTTTCAGTCAATGGTCTGAGGCCATGCTGGAGCACAGCTTTCAAGAATTTTATACTTGATTATATTGACACTAGTACTGTGCCTTGCTGCATTATTTATTTTGTTTGTTCTTTCTCAAGCCATGCCTGGCTCATTAGGGCCGGTTTCCCGGTTTCCTTGGCGTATAGGTTCCCCACCTGGACGGGATGCCGGTCCATCGCAGGTGAGCTGCAACATGCAGGAGGAAAGAGTGAGAGAAAGTTGTGGCAAAAGATTCAGCAAAAGTTCGCCATTACCTTCTGCTGGAGTCACGTGGAGCTTAGGTGTTTCACTCATAAACACACACATCGCCCGGTCTGAGATTCGAACCTGTGATCCCTCGACTGCGTGTCCGCTGCTCAAACCACTAGGCCATGTGCCTCTACTGCATCATTTATTCTTGATAGAAGACACGAAATGCAAAGCAGATGACATTGGCATAAGAGGAGACAACTCAGTTGGACATAAATATCACAATGCGTTTCTGTTTGAATCTACCAGTTTTCACCTAGTGTCAATATAAACATACACATACAGTCTCTGTCTATCAAATTTCACCCACAAGGCATTGGTTGGTCTGAGCCTGATGTAGAAGACACTTGCCAAAAATGACATGCATATGGTTGTGAAGCAATTTTCTTTACCAACAGCCATGCCTGCACCATTATATATAAGGCAGCAAGAATGTGATGTATGTTGTGTGAATGATGAGTAACACAATCTCTAATCTTTAATTGGCTATTTTCATGAAATAGCTTCATTGCTGGAGGTAGGAAGGAGAGTTCTTATGGCTTCATAGATTTATTTAGATTGATGGAAATGATGTCATTGAAGTTCATATTGACATTCTGCAGGTTGACACCTGAAGGAAAAACATGGGCACAAACGAATTTCTATTTTTATTTTTGATTCTCTGGTGAAAAGAGCTGCACTAATAGCTTTCACTGGCCATCTAGAGCTAATGATATAGACGTGGTAAAATCAAAATCAAATGGAAATTGTAGTTGTGATACCCATGCCGGTGGCACGTAAAAAGCACCATCCGAACGTGGCCATTGCCAGTGCCGCCTTGACTGGTGTCCGTGCTGGTAGCATGTAAGAAGCACCAACTGATTGTGGCCATTGCCAGCCTCCTCTGGTCCCTGTGCTGGTGGCACATAAAAAGCACCCACTACACTCATGGAGTGGTTGGCATTAGGAAGGGCATCCAGCTGTAGAAACACTGCCAGATCAGACTGGAGCCTGGTGCAGCCTCCTGGCTTCCTAGACCCCAGTCGAACCATCCAACCCATGCTAGCATGGAAAACGGACGTTAAATGATGATGATGATGGTGGTAAAGTTAACATCTCTCTTGAGGAGTTCGAAGGTTATGGCTTCAGGAAAAACAAGTGCAGTAAATAAATACCAAAAGATTCATATATCAAAGAAGAAGGTCTGACAAGTGGTTGGTGCAGGGTCTAGGAGTAGGATGTTAACACAACATGGGTGACAAATAAGTGAGATGGGCCTGAACAGAAGCAACATAAGAGCAATCAAGTCCAAGGAGCAAATGGCATTGTAAGTATCAGCATGTTTGTGAGGCGAAGACTGGAGTGTGTTTGTTGGTGAGTGACCACATGCTAATGAAGAATTGAGCAAAGTGTTTAGTTCAAGGCTTGGTTGAACTGAGATGCTTCAAGAGTTATGATTAGAGGAAAGATAAGGACATCAGATGAGCTGGGGTGGAGATGATATTCCAGGTGTTGTTCAGATAGGAGAAGAAACAGAATGTTTGTCAAGTAATGGATATAGTGTGTTAATGAGTGAATCTTTACAGATCAGCTGAACAACTTTCTTTAGATATGTGAACAGTATTTGAGCTTTTTAAAAGGTAAGCAACTGATCAGAGCTGAATTATTTTCTGTCCCCCCTCCCACCGTGAACACAAAACTAGTAATTCTGATCTTGTTTTAGCAATGCCATACCTGTAAGAATAGTTAGCTTCAACAAAGCTGACTGGCATGACAATAACATTTATTCTCAGTATCCATATGTAATTTCAATATCAACAACCACATTTTTACCATTTTCTTTGCAACAATAATTACAGTTGCTATATTTTTTTGGAAAGTACTACTTCATATCTATTTTTCCAAATGAAAATAGCAAGAAGGTATGTAAACTGATGAGTATTCTTACAGTAAAATGATATTATTATTGAGAGTAAGTATAATACAATATGCATCAAAAGATGAGTTACACATGTCAAAGCACCTTCCTTTTTTTTAATAATAATAATAATAATAATATAGTGTTTAAAAATTAATGTAATGGAAGGGTGGCATGCTGGCAGAATAGTTAGCACACTGGGCAAAATGCTTAGCAGTATTTCGTCTGCCGCTACGTTCTGAGTTCAAATTCCGCCGAGGTCGACTTTGCCTTTCATTCTTTCAGGGTTGATTAAATAAGTACCAGTTACGCACTGGGGTCGATATAATCGACTTAATCCGTTTGTCCTCTCTGTGTTTAGCTCCTTGTGGGTAGTAAAGAAATAGGAAGGGGTTTTTTTTGTTCACATGTTTTAATGTTTATTTTTCCATGTCTGCATGGGTTAGGTGAATACATTACTAAGACATTGTTTTACAGCTAGATGCAGAGGCATGTCATAAGTTTTGGCTACTCTCAGCTGTAGCCAAACTAGTTGCCCTTTTCTTAAATACAGCATACCTCTGGCTACAGCAAATGTTAGGAAGGTAGTTTCTGAAGTCATAAAGTGGTTGGTATTAGGACATCCAGCTGTAGAAACCATACCAAAACAGACATTGGAGTTCAACACAGTGTCCTGACCTGCTGGATTCTGTCAAACTGTCCAACCCATGCAAGCATGGATTGCAGACACTAAATGATGATGACGTTCTTATAGCATAGAATAAATGTCAATGTAACAGATTCTATTGCTATGTAGGAAATGGGCTTTTAGAAAATGTAAGGAATAGTTAAATACAGTTTACTTTGTGCAAGTAATGGATTATAGTCAGTATTTTAGATGTTGATGTATAGGAATAATTTAGCTGATAGGATGTCCCTAAAATGAAACCAATAAATTGCTCAGATAACCCACCTGGCATAACTAATAGATTTCAGTTAATTAAACGGTCTAATTAGTACATGTTTGTTCCTTCTCAAGCCATGCCTGGCTCATAAGGGCCGGTTTCCCGGATTCCTTGGCGTATAGGTTCCCCACCTGGACGAGACGCCAGTCTGTCGCAGGTGAGCTGCAAGAAGCAGGAGGAAAGAGTGGGAGAAAGTTGTGGCGAAAGAGTCAGCAGAAGTTCGCCATTACCTTCTGCTAGAGCCACGTGGAGCTTAGGTGTTTCGCTCATAAACACACACGTCGCCCGATCTGAGATTCAAACCCGCAATCCCTTGACCGTGAGTCTGCTGCTCTAACCACTAGGCCATGTGCCTCCACTAATTAGTACATGAAGTAGATGGAGAGAATGGAGGTGCAATGGCCCAGTGGTTAGGGCAGCGGACTCGCGGTCGTAGGATCGCGGTTTCGATTCCCAGACCGGGCGTTGTGAGTGTTTATTGAGCGAAAAAACACCTAAAGCTCCACGAGGCTCCGGCAGGGATGGTGGTGATCCCTGCTGTACTCTTTCACGACAACTTTCTCTCACTCTTACTTCCTGTTTCTGTTGTACCTGTATTTCAAAGGGCCGGCCTTGTCACTCTCTGTGTCACGCTGAATATCCCCGAGAACTACGTTAAGGGTACACGTGTCTGTGGAGTGCTCAGCCACTTACACGTTAATTTCACGAGCAGGCTGTTCCGTTGATTGGATCAACCGGAACCCTCGTCGTCGTAACCGACGGAGTGCTTCCAGAGATGGAAAGTCCAGAGGTTACAATAAAGAAAAGATGGAAGAAATATAAAGGATTGTTGCCTCTGATGGTAACAGGGAGTTTCTCTTATGTGTAAGGTGTGCAGAATGTATGTATAGTGGTGAGTAAGAGAGACAACTGCGCTGGTGTAGACATAATTCAAGTGGACAATGAATACTGGATGCAAAACTGTCATATTCTGTTGGTAAAAAATGAAGATAGAATGTAACAAACAAATGCTAGGTTTCAGAAAGGAGATAATAGTAGACTAAGACAAATGGCAAATCTGTTCAACTCATTAACTGATACCAGTATAAAGAAATGGATATTTCAACATAAATGATGACTTAGTTATGCACACACACACACACATATAATTTCATATCTATTTATCCATATTAACAAATATAGAAACTTGGCTTTTGTGGGATCAAAATACTTTAAAATAGGTGTTACTATTTATTCCCAGATCACCTTTAATCAAGTAGTTCTATTATCAAAAATGTTTCACCTGAAATCATTTCATCATTTTGTATATCTAGGACTATATTGGTTTGAGTAAACTTCCTATTATGATTTGAGAGTTTTTCCAATTACTGACCACTGAACTAAAAAGTAAGAAGCGACAAATGGACAGAAACAAAGGATAAAATAAAATGGATATTGTAAGGTTAGGAGTCAACAGCTAAATTGCAAAACTACTCAGTATTATTGATAAGGGTGGTGGCTTAACATGGCACCCAGTTTAATACTACCACCTGAATTCTCTAAATTTAGTGAAGTTCACTTTACTATAAACATTCAAACAAGATATCCTCCCCACTTCTCTTTCCAAGCAGATTTTTTCCTGCAGACACCGACCAGCAGGTGGTCAAGCTGAGCACCAGCTGCATACATTTCAACAGTCTGAGAGTGCCTATAGGGTCATGAACTCCACTTTCTTCTCTGGCTATCTTAATAAAAAAATAAACCAAAAAAAAAAACCACAATTAAAAAAAAAAAACCCTACAAAAGTTTGTGTAATATTTTGTTCTGAACAACACAGACATTTATATTACATATAAACAACTAATATGAGAGAAAAATCTGTGAAACAAATAACAAAAAAACATTGAATTATCAAAGCAATAAAATCACTAACTTGTTTACAAGTTCAAGAACATTTAGCATCACTCAATAACTATTTTTAGTTCCAAAATAACTCTTTTTCATTGCTCTTAGAGTCTTTCATTTTGTAAAAAGTAGATTTTGATAGAAGCAATTTGGTTTGTCACGAAATTCCTTCAATGTCCAATTTTATTCTATTTATTTACGTCTTTATTTATTTATAACATCTATTTCTCTATGCATGCACAGAATGGAGAAATAATAAATTTGAATATTTTTGGATTTTCTTAGAATCAAATATTTGATGTTGTAATGGTAGGCACTCTTTCAAAATGCCAATTGCATTCTCTTGACAATTCCGGCGTTTTTGATCTAAGTGTTATATTGACCAAAGTTTTGAGCAGAAGAGCAAAATTCTATATATATTTCTTCCATATGATAAATTATAGAGGAGTAAAGATTTATTGAATAAAAACATCATCTTTTATACATTTTCTTTTAACTCTTTTCCTTGTTTCAGCCATTTGACTGCGGCCATGCTGGAGCGCCGTCTTTAGTCGAGCAAATCGACTCCCAGGACTTGTTCTTTGTAAGCCTAGTACTTATTCTATAGGTCCCTTTTGCTAAACTACTAAGTTACAGGAATGTAAACACACCAACATTTAGTCAAACAAATTAACTCGGACTTATTCTTTGTAAGCCTAGTACTTATTCTATAGGTCCCTTTTGCTAAACCACTAAGTTACAGGAATGTAAACACACCAACATTTAGTTGAACAAATTGACTCTAGGACTTATTCTTTGTAAGCCTAGTACTTATTCTATAGGTCCCTTTTGCTAAACTACTAAGTTACAGGAATGTAAACACACCAACATTTAGTCAAACAAATTGACTCGGACTTATTCTTTGTAAGCCTAGTACTTATTCTATAGGTCCCTTTTGCTAAACCACTAAGTTACAGGAATGTAAACACACCAACATTTAGTTGAACAAATTGACTCTAGGACTTATTCTTTGTAAGCCTAGTACTTATTCTATAGGTCTCTTTTGCTAAACCACTAAGTTACGGGAATGTAAACACACCAACATTGGTTGTCAAGCAATGATGGTGAGGGACAAACACAGCCACACAAATACATACATACATATACAACCGGCTTCTTTCAGTTTCTGCCTACCAAATCCACTCACAAGGCTTTGGTCGGCCCAAGGCTATAGTAGAAGACACTTGCCCAAGGTGCCATGCAGTGGGACTGAACTTGGAACCATTTGATTGGGAAGCAAATATTCTAAATGTTTTATATCCAGACTGGCCACATCCAGCCTCTCACATCTATACTACAATGTCAGTCAAAAAAACCAAAAAAAACCCCCAAACAATCACATCATTGAAATCTCAAAGCTATGAGACAATGCAAGAACCTCTTACCACTCATCCATGCCTATGCCTACGATTAAACTCAAATATTTATAGCCTATGATGTTTCAGTATGTTTATCAATTCTACACATACAACGCTCTTATGGGATAGGAACATGCTGACTTTAATGCTATTTAAACTAATTTTGGGGAAAGAGTGATAGATTGGCTACGTAGACCTTGTACCCAACATGGTCAATGTTTACTAAAATACAGTAAATAATCATTGAGCTTGATACTTTCTTCTTGTTCTAAACAAATACTGTGCCTAAGAACACTTGGTGAACTGCGATGAAGCCTTGTGAGTTTAATCAAAGGGAATAAACATACATGTAACAATAGAACACCTGAAAAGGTAAACAAAATGTGGTGTGTATAGCATCGCTGTTACTAAAAGTGAAGTTAGTACCACCATCAATTTGTAAGGCTCTGGGATCTTTTCGGTTTGAACGGAAGTTTTTAAAAATAATTTCCATGTAACTAAACACTTTTAAACTTTATATACTGGTAGAATGTGTTTATAAAACATCTTTTTCTCTTGGCTTTATTGAGAAAATTCTATAGTTTGTAAGATATTTGTTGTTTTTTTTCTTCAATTTCTGCAATTTCAACCGATCAATGACATCTATTGAGGTGAAAACATTCTGTGCTGTATGAATATGTTCCTTGTTTAAGAAATAGATTGGGTTTATTTACATTTCTGCAGAAAAAAAGATACCCTTCCCCCCACCACCCCTAACCCTAAAACAGATTGAAATGCAATAGATCGATACTAGGGTCATAATTATGGGTGAGAATTTCATATGACACCGCTAGAAAAAACTGCCAGTCAAACCGAAAAGATCCAGGCTCTGGATGCAGCTACATGTCTACCCCACTGAATAGTTTCTAGAAAAGTAAAGAGTTTGAACAGAATGAAGAATATTGTAAGATACTGGGTGAGTGTAAGGTGATTTATGGCTACATCCTATAGTTTAAATGCATTAATCCGATAAATCAACATCAACACACACAGAACAGACATGATGTAGCTGGCCAAGAAGCTAATTTGGTATTTCAGTTTCCAATCTCAAATTCTATCATCAGGTTCGACATCTCCATTCATCTCCCTACACTTGATAATATAAATTAATACTAGTAACGATAATACGAATACTACTTCACCCAATTGACTCCACACTGACTCAACAGACTGTACACACTGACTCAATTCACTATATATATATATTTTTCTTTTCTCTTCCAATGCTGCATATTCAGTTATGGACATAGTTGCTATGATGCCACAGAGTAAAATGTTAACAGTTGGGTGGTTCCTTGTATTCTTGTAATGGAAGAATATTTCTGTCTTTATAGAAACTCTCTGACACTTCCGCAGTAATAATATTTTAGTAAGTTGATCAGGTTATTGGTATTACCTTCTCATGTAACATTAATTTGAATTCACTACATGCTTTTCATTACATGAGCAGGGCAATTACTTAACTCACATTCTTCAATTTATATAAATGCGAGATAAAGGTACCATGTCTTATGAAATTACAGATGAGTCCCTCCCAAAATTTAATAGACTGAAATTTTTATATATAGAACAATTACGCCCAATTAGCATGTTAGCTATGAAGTCTTTAAACTGTGATATGTTCTTAACTATGATGTCCTGATGACTAGCCAAAAGGAGATTAAGGTCCTTAGCCCTAACCCTTTCGTTACTGTATTTATTTTGAGATGCTTTGTGTTTCTTTCAATTACTTTAAATATAACAAAGAATATAGTAAAATAACTTAGTTACAATTTAGCTAGTGTTATGAACATAAATTGTGACTAAGGTTTGGTGGAAGATTTTAATTCCAAACTTATGAAAACAAGACATTTGTACCACTGAGCCAGAGCCGGTTTCAGCTGGGTTGGTAACGAAAGGGTTAAACTGGCCATATCTGGCCCAAATATTCTAAATGTTTTATATACAGACTGGCCACATCCAGCCTCTCACATCTACACTACAATGTCAGTCTAAAAGAAAACAAAAAAGCAGTCACATCATTGAAATCTCAAAGCTATGAGACAATGCACGAGTAATTCAAAATAAAGTGAATACCGTAAATCCTCGAGTATAATCCGCATTTTTCCCCAAAAATTTAAAAGTCAAAATCCCTAGTGCGTACTATATACGAGGTTAAAAATGAAAAATATTTTCTATGCAATGTCTGAGACTCTATTTGCTGTCTGGCAATGCTTATTCAGACGCATTTTGTGATGTCAGGCATGAAAATACTTTAAGCTAAGCCTGAAAGCAATGAAGTCATAAAAGAATCATCCATAACTTGCAATAAGCAACATTTATTAAATGTTATTACTGTTATTTCTTTATTTTCTGCAAACAAAATGCACAAAAAAGCTGCACGTTTGCATTGTTATATGTACAATAACAATAAAGGACATTACCGTATACATTTTTACAAACCAAGGACATTATATAGACCTCCTTGACTTAAGTTAGAGAATGGGTGCGTATTATACACAAGGTTTAGGTTTTTCAGAGGTACAGCCCCCTAAAAATCCCCTGCGTATTATACTCAAGGGTGGACTATACTCGAGGATTTACGGTATATAAACATTACATTTGACAAAGTAATCTGAATGCTAAACTTTTGGTCACGGCTCTGTGTGTGTGTGTGTGTGTGTGTGTGTGTGTGTGTGTGTGTGTATATATCTGAGGGTTTAAGACATTTAAATCTGTATACTACATGTTCATTGGTTATGATATCACATCCTACTGCCAACATTTCCTTGTTTGACAATTCTGCATACTCAGATTATCCAGTCAGCTATCATCATCATTTAATGTCCACTTTTCCATGCTTGCTTGCATGGGTCAGATGAAACTTGCTGAGGCAAATTTTCCATAGATAGTTCCAGAGGTTCAGTGGGTGTGAGGTTATGGTAGTAAGCTGTTAATCCCTGATTCATGTGTTCAAACCTTGCTATAGCCATTGTTGGGTGTGTCTTTTGGTTTGTCTCAGTGTAATGTAGATGACAATAAGTCATTTTTTTTTTTGGTTCACACATTAATGAAATGAAGCTGCGTGGCTTAATGCTTAGGGTGTTACACTCATGATTGCAAGATTGTGGTTTCAATTCCTAGACAGGCAGCATGTTGTGTTCTTGAGCAAAACACTTCATTTCACATTGTAGTCATCCACTTGGCTGTAAATTGTCCTACCTGTTGCTAATCCTCACCTGTTTCTAAGCAAAGTTATATTTCCCCAGAGGATGTTTTCATGGAAGATTGGAAATGAACAACATCACTTATATGATGGTGATGTTCATTTACAACCATTATATGATGTAAAGACAAGGGCACACACTCACACACACTCTCTCTCTCTCTCTCTCTCACACACACACACAAATACATGTGTGATGGGCTTCTTTCAGCTTCCAACAACCAAATCTACTTACAAGGCTTTGGTCAACTTGGGGCTATAGTAGAAGACACTTGGCCAAGGTGCCATGCAGTGGGCTTGAACCTGAGACCGCATGCACAGGAAGCAAATATCTTAACCACAAAGCCAGGAAAAAATTATGGAGAAACCTAATTAGAGGAAATTTTTTTATCAAGAACTTAATGCTACAGAAGACAAATGAAATTAGCTGCTGCAATAATTAGCAATATCTATGACATGTTTCACTTAAGAAATAGAATCACAAACAATTAAGTGACACTAGATAAACATACGTATCAGAAGTGTATGGGGGGTATGTTAAATGATCCCCCTGTTTTCACATCTAATAATACACACTTAGAAACAAAGATTAAGTCATGCTGAGGTTGTAATATGTATGAAAATAGCTCAAAGTTTGTTTGCTTATTTCTGAATAAAAGTATGGTAGCACACCCTGTGACACCAGCCTCCATATACCACTGGTAGATACTTGGAAATCTAACACTAGTATTTATAGAAACAGATTAGTATTAGTATATGAGTATCTGTAGAAATTTTTTGGTTACTGAACTAAGCACATTTTAACAATTTTATCTTCCATCCTACTAAATATTCAATAACTTCTATGATTTTATCCCCACAACAGATACTGGCATTAATAAAAAGAGTAAAAAAAGTGTTTTACAGCAAAGAACATTATTAAAATTGATAGCAAAGACACCAAAACTAATCTCAACATCTGAGAAGTATTGTAAAGACATCAGTTTCAATGTGTAGGATGCTTCAATCTCTTGATAACATGGTACCAACTAAAAGCAGTAAAATCCATCAGAACATCAATTGAATAAATATCTTACTTCTCTACCAGCAGATATGAAATACATAGGTAAAAGGATGTATCGATTACTCTTCAAAATCCATTAATGCAGAGCACAGATTTAATAGAGAGTTTTAATGTAATACTAAAACCCAAGGTCTTAGTATTTTCTACCACTATTACATTTGTCTGTTATCCTAAAATTGTTCATCACACAACCAACTCCAGTTAAACATCTCTTGCTATCCTCATTCACTCACATCCCCAGTTACTTAAAAGAAAAAATTTTAACTATACTGAACATCATTCTGTTATCTGTATCTCTGCTACTAGTCTAGGAGAATCTGAAAAGGCTATGAAAAGGCTAAAAACATCTAATTAATTCATCCTTCTCAAAAAAGTGTTCGCGTCTAGCCTGTATTTACTGCAAACTATTTTCAACAAACCAAACTAAATTTTAACCATACTGAATACCATTCTGTTACCTGTATCTCTGCTACTAGTCTAGGAGTATCTGAAAAGGCTATGGGTTTTACCATTGTTTTTCAGAAACTAGATAGTGCACAGATGACCAAGTTGATGGGATACTGAAAAACTAGTGAAGAGGTTCATAACTTGTTAGCAGCACTCTATCAGTTGTAGAGGTACTCATCAAATCCATTTTGTAGGTGAGGTGGTGGTGAAATTCATTGCTGTAAGCTTCAGTGAAGGTATATAAGTGATTCTTATTCATTAGCGTACAGTTCTGCAATTCTGCCCACAAGGAAATCTACCTGTGATAGTGTATCAGCACCTTATCCAGGAAGAGGTACGTACATCTCTCATCCACTTAATGCTTGAAAAAGTGAAGATAAACATCAGATTGCAGAGATCCATGAGATTTCAAAAGGGAATTGAAAGAAAAAACCCAGAAGCCTCTGGTCCTTAGCAAGCACCAGATATTGTTTATGCAGAAAATTTATGAATTTCTTGAGTATATTTAAGTCAGAGAAGCCATATGGGATCTGCAGTCTCAAAGGATAGGGGAGCTTTTTAGCGACCTTAAATTATATAAATAAACAAACTGTAAAGTTATATTAAAAGTCAGTTAGCAGTTGTGGAGTGTTATATTTGACTTCTAAACAATCATATCAGGTTTCATTATGTTGAAACCAAACAACTCGTGAATTCAGAATGGAATACCTCATTAAAACAGATTAAGCTGTTTATTTAGTATAAAATAAATACTTTCATTGCTAACAACAATTACTTAACAAGTTAATATCTAATAGTGTTACTGATAAATGAGATTTTTTAAAAATATAATCAGAGGTTCAGTGGCTGTGAGGTTATGGTAGTAAGCTGTTAATCCCCTGATTCATGTGTTCAAACCTTGCTATAGCCATTGCTGGGTGTGTCTTTTGGTTTGTCTTAGTGTAATGTAGATGAGAATAAGTCTTTTTTTGTTTTTTTGGTTCACATATTAATGAAATGGTGAAGCTGTGTGGCGGCTTAATGCTTAGGGTGTTACACTCATGATTGCAAGATTGTGGCAAGCTGGCAGAAACGTTAGCACACTGGGTGAAATGCTTAGCGGTATTTTGTCTGCCGTTACGTTCTAAGTTCAAATTCCGTCCCCTCTATGTTTAGCTCCTTATGGGCAATAAAGAAATAAGATTGTGGCTTCAATTCCTAGACAGGAAATAGCCCAACATACGAAAATGATTTTAGTTATGAAAAACTAAGCACTACAACATTTTTAACCTGGTGTTTTTCATAGTTCTTAGTAGAGGGAGCCACAAGTGGTTCTCAACCTAAGGGCTTTTTTGATTACTATTTGTTGTGTTCTTGAGCAAATTGCTTCATTTCACATTGTACTCGTCCACTTGGCTGTAAATAGATAACCCTGTGATGGACTGGCATTCTGTTTTGGGGGAATGTTAGCCAGCCTGCCCAGTCAGCAGGGTAGCATTATTCAAAAGCCACAACAATGCGAAGAAGTGCATATTGATCAGCGGTGTATAACAACATCCGATAGTCTTGTCAACAGAGTGATACAGAGACATTAATGAAAAGATAAGAAGAGAGCCTAGATATGATAAATTACTTCAACAAGCAAATATCTAAATATCCCAACATATGAAAATAATTTTAGTTATGAAAAACTAAGCAATACAACATTTTTAACCTGGTGTTTTTCATAGTTCTTAGTAAAGGGAGCTTCAAGTGGTTCTCAACCTAAGGACCCTTTTGATTACTATTCTATTTTGGTGGACTCCTATAGCTATTTGATGTTTAAAAGCTAGTTTTATAGATATTTCTTTCAAAATCCCTATTTTGTTTTTCACACTTTAACTTGTGTAGGTCGAACTATGTAAAATGTTAAAGAAAGAAACTTAGCTGTTTCTGGCAATAAATACATTTAAATTGAATTTTTTCATGGACCCTTAAAATACTGTTTGTGGCTCCCCCAGTTTACTATTTTGCTTGTGTGGACCTCCAAAAATCTTATATGGTCCCCTAGGGGCTATATGGACACTGGTTGAGAATCACTTATGTCAAGTGACCATATAGAGTTATGGTCACTTGACATATTAGAAATAGCAACCAAATTTGCCAAATCACACCCAACATAAGGTCATATTTACTATTTTGCTTGTGTGGACCTCCAAAAATTTTATATGGACTCCTAGGGGCTATATGGACACTGGTTGAGAATCACTTATGTCAAGTGACCATATAGAGATATGGTCACTTGACATATTAGAAATAGCAACCAAACCTGCCAAATCACACCCAACATAAAGTCATATTAGATAATCTAGTTCAACATATTCCTATAAAGACAAGATAGTTACAGCTTGGATATCTTTGATTAGAGGACAATAAAAATTGAGTATTGGAAGTATGGAGTACGTAAAGTACTTGAAGGTTTTCATTCATTTAGTTGCCACATACAACATATGATGGCCATCCACTCGTGATCGAAGAAGACCAACCATTGCTGACCTTTAGCAGTATGATGGCCATCCACTCATGACCGAGGAATACCATTGCTGACCGTTAGAAGTATGGAGTAGATAAAATATCTGAAGGGGTATCCATTCATTTAGTTGCCACATACATATGTACAACATACTTTCACAGTTCCCATCAACCAAATTCACTCAGGTGCCTATTAATGTATATATATATATATATATATATATATATATATATATATATATAAACAAAAATGTATACTTGTATATATGTTTGTATGCATAAATGTATATACACTATATATAAATAAATGGTTGAACTTATGTATGTGTCTGTGTGTGCGTGCCCATGTGTTCTTTCTAAGTTTAGAAGAATCTGAAGTAAAAATATATAAACTATACATAAACAATATATAGGTGAGGTATGTGGTAAGAAGTTTGCTTCCCAACCACATGGTTCCAGGTTCAGTCCCACAGTGTGGCATCTTGGGCAATTATCTTCAACTATGGCTCTGGAAAATGGGATTTTTTTCTAGCAGTGTCAAATGAAAATGTCACCCATAATTATGGCCCTAGTATCAAGCTATTGCATTTCAATCTATTTTAGATTTAGGGTTAGAGTTAGGGTGAGTTAGGGTTGGGGAAGGGTATCTTTTTTTCTTCACAAATGTAAATAAACCCAATCTGTTTCTTAAATGAAGGACATATTCATTATGCACAGAATGTTATTTACCTAAATGGAGGTCAGCGATTGCTTAAAATTGCCGAAATGCTCGAAATTAAAGATGAAATACGTTACAACATATAGAATTTTCTCAATAAAGCCAAGAAAAAATGATGTTTTATAAACACATTCTACCAGTATACGAAGTTTAAAAGTGTTTAGTTAACTAGAAATTGTGTTGCAAAGTGCCGTTCAAAAGGAAAAGATCCCCAAAAAATATTTTGTAATGTTCATAAAGTTCAATTAGTGCTTTCATATGTTTTGTAGTAATCACCAGATTTCAAAATGTATTTAACTGACAGTTGAGGTCTTGACAACGGTTTTAACCAATCAGCATGGAGCTTAAACGTCACAGTTTGCTAGGCATACTGATATTACCTTTGTTTTAACCAATTAGCTTGCAGTTTACATGTAATAGTTTTTTATGAGTGAGCAAACTTAGTTGATTATGATGTTTTTATTTCAATTGGTGGGAGTCTTCAAAAAGGTGTCAAGAGCTCAACTGTCAGTTAAATACATTTTGAAATCTGATGATTACTATAAACGTATGAAAGCCCTAATTGCACTCTATGAACATTACAAAATTTTTTTTTTAATGTTCAACACACTTCAACATTGTAAAAACTATTTTTTTAAATACACTAATAAAAAACATGAAAACCAGACCATGTTATAATTTTATTCAAATGATACATACACTCACATGTGTTAGAGAAACAGAAGGGGGATATGTAGAGAGACAGTGAGTGTGTGTGTGTGTTAGTGAACTATATGCAGAGAGAACAGTTGAGGAGTGATCACAGATTCAGTTGAATAAAGGACACACAATATCATTACAGCTGTAGTGAAAGTGTTGTGTGATCAGCTGCCTAGGACTTGGTTTTAGGTTTAGAGGGGTGATAGACAGAAGGCAGGGGAGAGTTTGTCTTGGCAGTGGTGATGGTGATAGTGGTGGTAGAGCAGGAAGCATTAAGAGTGTGTGTGAGTATGCCTGGGGGATGGAGTGATAGGGGAAGGGAACAGTAGCCTGTATGGTGATGGTGGTGATGGTGGTGGTGGTGATAGTATGTCTAGGGCAAGGCAGCTGATAAAAGGTTCTACCTAAAATAGGAAGTGCTGAATCTGAATACATATAAGACCTGCTATTATAATAACAATAATGATGATTATAATAAATGATGATGATGATGGCTGTTGTTGTTGTTGTTGTTGTTGCTGCTGACATTTTATGAATGAAAACCTGAACAAATACCTCTACCACTTGAAGATCAAGTTGAGTTGGACCCCAGAAACTAAACAAAAATCTGAATATATATATATATATATATATGAATTGACAGATGATGATAATGATGTCAACAACAATAACAATAAGATTAATAATAATAATCAAATTAAAAATAAAAAGAGGGCAATCTGTGTGGGTGTAAGCACAGGTGTTCACATTGAGAGAAGAATTGTTTAAAAAAAAAACTAGGGTGGCAATGGTAGGGAGAGGGACATTATTGACTTCATCCTTTAATTTATGCTGTTGTTTGACTCCTTTACTATTTCTTCATTATATGCTATAATAGTGCTACACAGTATAAAGATGCCAGCTTGGCTGTGTGGTTAAGAGGCTTGCTTGCATTGCAACCCAACCATATGGTTTCAGATTCAGTTCTGCAGTGTAGTTCTTTTAGCAAGATTCTTCTATCATAACCCCCCCTGGACTACGGTCATGCTGGGGCATTGCCTTAAAGAATTTTTAGTCAAATGAATTGACACCAGTACTTTTATTTTGTTTTGTTTTTTTGAAGCCTGGTACTTGTTCTATCAGTTTCTTTTTAACAAACTGCTAAGTTAAGATGTAAACACACCAACAACAGCTGTCAAGTGGGGTGGGGAACAAACACAAACACAAATAAATATATATATATAATCTCTTACATATATATATATATATATATATATATAATCTCTTACATATATTATATATATATATAATATATATAATATATATATATAACCCATGCTAGTATGGAAAATGGACGTATGATGATGATGATGATATATATATATATATTATATATATATATATATAATATCATCATCATCATCATCATCATCATCGTTTAACGTCCGTTTTCCGCGCTAGCACGGGTTGGACGGTTTCGACCGGGGTCTGGGGAGCTCGGGACTGCCCCAGGCTCCAGTCTAGTCTGGCAGTGTTTCTACAGCTGGATGCCCTTCCTAACGCCAACCACTCCGCGAGTGTAGTGGGTGTTTTTTACGTGCCACCTGCACAGGTGCCAGAGGGGTCTGGCATCGGTCACGTTCGGATGGTGCTTTTTATGGGGGGGGGGGTGCAGAAATATAGGGGAGCACCAGTGGGAGGGGTGGTTCAGAGGACAGGTACTAGTCAAGTAGAACGTAGGATATCGAGAGAGGGGTAATGCATGGTGAAATAGCGTATTGAAGAGGGGGTTCAAAGAGTAGACACCTATAATGGTGGTGGGGGTGCAGAAATATAGGGGAGCACCAGTGGGAGGGGTGGTTCAGGGGACAGGTTCTAGGCAAGTAGAACGTAGGATATCGAGAGAGGGGTAATGCATGGTGAAATAGCGTATTGAAGAGGGGGTTCAAAGAGTAGACACCTATAATGGTGGTGGGGGTGCAGAAATATAGAGGAGCACCAGTGGGAGGGTGGGCACCAGTGGGAGGGGTGGTTCAGAGGACAGGTTCTAGGCAAGTAGAACGTAGGATATCGAGAGAGGGGTAATGCATGGTGAATAGCGTATTGAGAGGGGGTTCAAAGAGTAGACACCTATAATGGTGGTGGGGGTGCAGAAATATAGGGGAGTAACAGTGGGAGGGGTGGTTCAGAGGACAGTTCTAGGCAAGTAGAACGTAGGATATCGAGAGAGGGGTAATGCATGGTGAAATAGCGTATTGAAGAGGGGGTTCAAAGAGTAGACACCTATAATGGTGGTGGGGGGATGCAGAAATATAGGGGAGCACCAGTGGGAGGGGTGAGCAACAGTGGGAGGGGTGGTCCAGAGGACAGGTTCTAGGCAAGAAGAACGTAGGATATCGAGAGAGAGGGGTAATGCATGGTGAAATAGCGTATTGAGAGGGGGTTCAAAGAGTAGACACCTATATGGTGGTGGGAGAAAACGGCATCCGGTATAGTTGGAGCAAAATAGAGTATCCGGTATTGGTGGTGGGGGTGGGTAGGGCGGGGGGCGCGCCGCGAAGAATCGGCAGCCAATTTCTATAAGGGAGATATATCTTAAATATCTATAACGATAACTAGTGAATTATACAGAATATGCAAAAACGAGGCGAGGCTGAAAATAGTAAACAGAGTGGCGACTAGGGGGATCAGAATAATAATAATTAATAAATAATAATAATAAATAGAGATACGGATGAATTAAAGTTCAAAGATTTCTTATCTTGAGATCACTTCGTTTACGGACAGACTTGGCAAAGGAATTCGGAATCAAGAATGAGGCAGTTTACTAGCTTAAGTATGCATAGCCATGGCGGGTGGTAGGAAGAGAGGAGTCCAGACAGATGACAATGTAAAAAGAGGGGAAGAGAAAAAAAAAAAAAAAAAAAAAAAAAAAAAAAAAAAAAAAAACCCCGCGAAGAATCGGCAGCCAATTTCTATAAGGGAGATATATCTTAAATATCTATAACGATAACTAGTGAATTATACAGAATATGCAAAAACGAGGCGAGGCTGAAAATAGTAAACAGAGTGGCGACTAGGGGGATCAGAATAATAATAATTAATATATATATATAGAAGACACTTGCCCAAGGTGCCATTCAGTGGCACTAAACCTGGAACCATATTGTTGGGAGACAATCTTAGATAGATAGATAGATAGATAGATATATAGGTAGATAGGTAGATAGATAGATAGGTAGATAGATAGATAGAGAGGGGTAGATAGATAGATAGATAGATAGATAGGTGGATAGATAGAGAGGGGTAGATAGATAGATAGATAGATAGGTGGATAGATAGATAGATAGGTGGATAGATAGGTAGATAGATAGATAGATAGAGGTGTGCATTCATCCTTACCACTTTGATGTAAATTCAAATGGGAATATTGTTATCATCATCATTTAACGTCCATCTTCCATGACGCTGGAATGGTTTGGGTGGTTGAACAGAATTCAATGAGCCGGAGGATTGTGTTGAGCTCCACAATCTCTTTTGGCATGTTTTTTCTACAGGTGAATACCCTTCCTTAATACTAGCCACTTTACAGAGTGTACTTGGTACTTTATAATGAGTGTACTTTCATGATACCAGCACTAGTGAGGTCACCAAGTAACTGACAAGACAGTAGAGAGGGACGTGGTTTTATGTCAGGTGGTGGAGAACAGGCACAGTGGTGGGTGGGAGAAGCTGGAAGGAAGACAGAGATGATGAGAAAGTGTTAGAGCATAGTCTCAAGGTATGGGAAATGAGTATATAAGAGGAGCAGGAAGAGTGGGTGAGAAAGTTCATAAAGAGAGTGGGGGGGGAACAGATGGTTAAAGATGGGGGTAGAGGTGAATGTTGTGAATGATGAACAAGGGTGGAGGTATGGAAAATATCTGTATGGAATGGGGGGGGGGCGTTTAAGGTGAAAGATATAGGAGTAGCTCAAAAAGGAGGGGGAGATAAGTGTCAGGATAGGAAAAATGGAGAGCATCAGTATAATAAGCCTGTAGGGAGATGATGCATGCACACACTTACACACACACATTATGTGTGTGTGTGTGTGTGTGTGTGCTTTATATATTTGTGTCTTTGTGTATTCTAAATATGCAATGGAAACACTGCAAAGTGCACAATACTGCCTATAGAATTAAAATAATATTCATTATCAATTACGACTGTTTGAAGTTGCCAGTATACACGAAACTTTGAAGTAAATAGTCACCATTGATAGATAATGTGTGTGTATGTGTGTGTAAAAGATAAGAGACAACCAAATGGATTGATAATAGGAAAGGCATCCAAGTGTAAAACACTATCTCAGCAAACCTGTCTAACTCATGTCAGCATGGAAAATCAGATGTAAAGTGACAATGATGATGACTACAATGACGTAGATGATGATATACCATCAGGGGATCTTTTCGGTTTGACTGACAGTTTTTAAAAATAATTTCCATGTAACTAAACACTTTTAAACATCGTATACTGGTAGAATGTGTTTATAAAACATCTTTTTCTCTTGGCTTTATTGAGAAAATTCTATAGTTTGTAAGATATTTGTTGTTTTTTTCTCTTCAATTTCTGCAATTTCAACTAATCATTGACGTCTATTGAGGTGAAAACATTATGTGCCGTATGAATATGTCCCTCGTTTAAGAAACAGATTGGGTTTATTTACATTTCTGAAGAAATAAAGATACCCTTCCCTCCACCCCTAACCCTAACCTTAACCCTAACTAACCCTAACCCTAAAACAGATTGAAATGCAATAGATCGATACTAGGGTCATAATTATGGGTGACAATTTCATATGACACCGCTAGAAAAAACTGCCGTTCAAACTGAAAAGATCCCCATCAGGGTACAATCTACTTTCATCAAAGATATTGAACTTCTATTTCTTATATATTTTACTGATGTTGTAAAACAGCTTCTACATCCTGTAAAAGGAAAACAATAATGAAAGTATTTGAAGAGGATGGAGAAATGGTTTTCTAGCCTGTCCAGTCACATGGCTGAAACCAGTAAGAGTCAAGGAGAGTTTAATGGTGTTAAACAGCAGTGGTAACTCCAATGTTCTATTGAGTCAAAGGGACACTCCTGAGGGAAGAAGGCTTCATTTTTATATAAAGCTATATATTTACACTATACAATATCTATGTATAGTGAGATGGACAGAATTACTGCGAGGGACACAAGTTAATGCCTGTCATGGGATATGAAGTACTGATCTCTCAGTAGGTCAACCAGTATAGTACTGACTATACCAGGAAGTAAATACAGTAATGTAATATGTGTAGGAGACATCACCATCATCATAATCATCTAGTCGGCAAGAAGCCTCTGTGTGCTCAATTAAATTACAAGATATAGCTGCTAAATTTCCTTGAAATTACATTCTGCCATCCAAAACAAAATTGAATGGATAATACATTTGTGTATGTTGTGTACTTGATTAGAGTACTTCATTTCATTTCATACTGCTCCAGTCTGCTCAACTGTAAAGAGTGCTAACTAGATACAGGCACAGACCCCATCTTCTACCTGTCACAGTTTGGATGTTCTCCTGGGTCAACAAAGAAGAGAAAAAGAAAGCCTCTGTGTCTGAGGCTTCATAGGAACCCAAAACAACAAAAACAATCTCCCTCAAATTAGTTACAGTCCTAGATATATAAAAAGATGAGATAGCCACGACTGGAGAGCCTTTGATCTTAGGTGTAACTGATCTAGTGTTAAACAACAATACACATTGATCTTTTCTAGAACTAGTCTGACATCACAGAAACAATCAGGAAATGAAACAATATTTTTGGAATGTCTAATTACTGTTTCTAATTTAGGCACAAGGTTGACAATTTTCAAAGAAGGCAGTTAGTTGATTACACTGAACACAGTACTTTAGTAATTTATTTTTATTTTATCAACCTAATGACAGGCAAAGGTGACCTTGTTAGGATTTGAACTAACAATGTAAGTGGTTGGAACAATACTGCAAGACATTTTGTCTGACATTAACAATTCTGTGGATTTTTGCTTTTGGTGATGATGGTAATAGTAATAATGGTTTCAAATTTTGGTGCGAAGCCAGCAATTTTAGGGGAGGGGTAAGTTGGTTACATCAACCCCAGTATCAAGTGTTACTTATTTTATTGATCCCAAAGGGATGAAATGCAAAGTCAACCCCAGTGGAATTTGAACTCAGAATGTGAAGAAGGATGAAATGCTAAGCTTTTTTTCTCAGAGTGCTAACGATTCTGCCAGTTTGCTACCTTATGGTAATAGTAAATATTTCTCTTATTTGCTACCAGGGCATCAAATGAGGAGACATTACAAGGACAGTTTACAATCAGTGTAAACACAGACACACAAACATATACACACACACATACATATATATATATAATACATATATACAACGGGCTTCTTTCAGTTTCCGTCTACCAAATCCACTCATAAGGCTTTGGTCGGCCCGAGGCTATAGTAGAAAACACTTGCCCAAGGTACCACGCAGTGGGAATGAACCAGGAACCATGTGGTTGGTAAGCAAGCTACTTACCACACAGCCACTCCTGGGCCTATTTATTTATATATTTTTAATACAACAATTATTTTTCACACGTGTATATCTTTCTAAGGAGTTTTGATATTGATTTCCTTATATTAATAATAATACATTATTAAAAAATATATTTATACATATATATAATCGCTCGTATTAAATATATGAATACTTTAATAGTATTAATACTTTGATACCCTAGAGCACTCAATATAAATTCAGTATATAATATTCTCATTGAATATATTTAACTAAAGATTATTATTATCATTATTAATAATAATAATAATAATAATAATGATTTATAATAGTAACACAACTTGCGATACTAACTTTTCATTCATACACCTACAAGAAAATTTGAGACTGGCACTGAAAGTTAAAAGAGTTATCAAGTCACGCATCATATTCCTGCTGTTAACACAAGCTGTGCTTCTCTGTCATATCACCTTTGTAACTTCTAAGTGTATTTACCAGGGATTCAGCATACTCCCATAAGCATGGTATGAAACAGTAATCCCCTCAACTGTAAGGTTAGCAGGCTGACAATTCCACCAGCTGCAGTTTTCAAACCAATACATCTGCTATTGTGCAGTAGCTGTTTTATTATTATTATCCAACACAAAAATGTACAGTCACGTCACATGGCTACACTGTCTACCATATTAACACACATGATGCATTATTACAAGTCTGCCTATATTTGTGCAACTATCAGTCTTCAATGCATTAACCAATCAACTAATGCCTCTTAGAAATGTTAGCACGCCGGGCGAAATGCATATCCGTATTTCGTCTGCCATTACGTTCTGGGTTCAAATTCCGCCGAGGTCAACTTTGCCTTTCATCCTTTCGGGGTCGATAAATTAAGTACCAGTTACACACTGGAGTCGATGTAATCAACTTAATCCATTTGTCAGTCCTTGTTTGTCCCCTCTATGTTTAGCCCCTTGTAGGTAGTAAATAAAAAAAAAAATATATATATTATTATTATTAAAGGTGGTGAGTGGCAGAATCGTTAGTACGCTGGGCAAAATACTTAGTGGCATCTCATTCATCTTTATGTTCTGAGTTCAAATTCTGCTGAGGTCAACTTTGCCTTTCATCCTTTTGGGATCAATAAATTAAGTATCAGTGAAACACTGGGGTCACTGTAATTGGCGAGTCCCCTCCCCATAAATTTCAGGCCTTGTACCTTTAGTAGAAAGGATTATTATCATTATTATTAAAACTGGGAGCTAGCATTATTGTTTGCATGCCAGGCAAAATGCTACTAAAAATTTTGCCTGTCTTTACGTTATAAGTTCAAATTCCACCAAGGTTGACTCTGCCTTTCATCTGTTTGGGGCTGATGAAATAAAGTACCAGTTGAGTACTGGAATCGATGTAATTGATTAGTCCCAACTCCAAAATTTCCAACCTTTATACATATAATAGGAAGGATTAGGTTGGATAAATTGCTTAGTGGCATTTAATCCATCTTCATGTCCTGGTTTCAAATGCTGCCATGGTTGACTTTACCTTTCATCCTTTTGGGGTTGATGAATTAAGTACCATTAAAACACTAGGATCAATATAATTTACTAGCTCCCTTCCCACAAAATTTCAGGCCTTGTGCATATAATAGGAAGGACTGTTGTTATTCATCATCATCATCATTGTTTAACGTCCGCTTTCCATGCGAGCATGGGTTGGAAGATTTGACTGAGGGCTGGCAAACCAGATGGCTACACCAGGCTCCAATCTGATCTGGCAGAGTTTCTACAGCTGGATGCCCTTCCTAACGCCAACCACTCTGAGAGGGTAGTGGGTGCTTTTACGTGCCACTGAGAGCCAGTCAGGCGGTACTGGCAACAGCCATGCTTTAACTGTTGTCTTTTACGTGCCACCTGCACAGGAGTCAGTCCAGTGGCACTGGCAATGATCTCATTTGAATGCTTTGTTCATGTGCCAGTAAGGCGACGCTGGTAACGACCATGCTTAAATGGTGTTTTTTAATTATTATTATTATTGAAGTGGTGAGCTGGCAGAATTGTTAGCATGCTAGACAGAATGCTTAGCGGTATTTCGCCTGTCACTACATTCTGAGTTCAAATTCTGTCGAGGTCGACTTTGTCTTTCATCTTTTTACAGTCGATAAATTAAGTACCAGTGAAACACTAGGGTCAGTGTATTTGACAGTCCCCTTTCTACAAATTTCAGGCCTTGTGCCTATGGTAGAAAACATTATTGTTATTATTATTAAGGTGGCGAGCTAGCAGAATTCCAGGGTTGATAAAATAAGAACCAGTCAAGCACTGATATAATCGACCAATCCCCTCCCCCAAATTTCAGGCCTCGTGTCTATTGTAGAAAGGGTTGTTGTTGTTTTTATTATTATTAGTCACGTAAAAAGCACCATCCAATCGTGGCCGTTTGCCAGCCTCGCCTGACACGTAAAAAGCACCCACTACACTCACGGAGTGGTTGGCCTTAGGGAGGGCATCCAGCCGTAGAAACATTGCCAGATCAGACTGGGCCTGGTGCAGCCTTCTGGCTTCCCAAACCCCAGTTGAACCGTCCAATCCATGTTAGCATGGAAAGCGGACGCTAAATGATGATGATGATGATACTCACGGAGTGGTTGGCGTTAGGGAGGGCATCCAGCCGTAGAAACACTGCCAGATCAGACTGGGCCTGGTGCAGCCTTCTGGCTTCCCAGACCCCGGTCGAACTGTCCAATCCATGCTGGCATGGAAAGTGGACGCTAAATGATGATGATGATGATGATGATACACTCACGGAGTGGTTGGCGTTAGGGAGGGCATCCAGCCGTAGAAACATTGCCAGATCAGACTGGAGCCTGGTGCAGCCTTCTGGCTTCCCAGACCCCAGTTGAACCGTCCAACCCATGCTAGCATGGAAAGCGGACACTAAACGATGATGAAGTGTTAGTACTATAGCATTATATATTTCTGACAATTCAAATTAGCTTGTACAATATTCCAGGCAATCACATGTTTTTCTTCCTTCCCTCATTTAACTGTGGTCTCTGTAGGCTAAACACACACACACACACACCGAAATCCCACCAGAATTTAGAGTTTTTTTTTTTAAAATTAAACCAAGTATGAGGATAACAATAGTGAGAGGTGTAAAACTGTCTCAACTGAACAGCTACATCTATCTTATTGCTACTCAACGTGTCAGTAGAATTCTCATCACTGCACACCCAACTAATCGTACTTCTGCTCATTTTCTCTCTAGTTGTTATTATTAAAGGTAGTCTTCTCTGCTCTCACTGTATAGTTCACATTTCATTGCAACACAGCATCACACGCCTGTCACATGTATCGGTTTGTACACACAAGACTCCATCTCCATCTCCCTCTGTCTCTCGCTCTCTCTTTCTGTGAATTTCTCTCTCTTCGTAAAAGAAAAAAAAAACATAAAACATATTCTAGATTTATGTGAAACATCTCTACCACTACAACCATCACCATGACCACTACCCACCAATTTCATTTTTACTTTTTGGTGCTGGTAGCACATGTCATGTTGGCGGTGGTGATGGTGGGGGGGATGGAGCTGGAAGGTTACTAAATACAGCCGAGGTTATGTGAAGTAATCTCTCTCTCTCTGTCTCTCTTACCAAAAATGAGAAGGTGCTGGATGGGAGGTGAAGCTAAAAGTAGCACACACACACTGACACATACAAAACCCTACAAAGGCAAGAATACATGGATATAAGTCATATTAATTTAAAGTACTTTATTACTAATCAGCAAACACCATCAATAGCATACGTGCCCTACCCATACCGGCACCCCCACTAGCACCAGCAGTAGCAACAGCGCCAGCAGTTGCAGCAGCAACAGCCCCCTCCGCCCCGTTATTTCTCCCATTTATAAAAACTGAGAACAGTTTTAAGTAAAACTAAACTCAAATAAATAAATAAATAAATAAATAAATCAAAGCAACATAATGTTTTTATGTTATGTTTTTTGTTTGTTTTTGTTTTCTAAAGTTCAAATGATGAAGTGGAGGAGTGGTGTTGTGGAGGGAAAAAAAAAACCAGGGGAGGAGATGAGAATTACAAATATTATCTAGACATTCTTCCTTTGAGCAACAAACTAGATGTTTGTTTAAAAAGCAATTCCAACGAGAAATTAAAGCATTGCTATATTCTTCAGACAATGACGGCAGTGTTGGTAGCAATATTCAAAGTGGTGATGGTGGTGGGTGGTTGTGGCGGGGGGGCTTCATAATGAAGATGACAACACTGATAATGACTGAAGGGATGATGGTAATGATGATGGTGGTAGAGGTGGTGTTGATGATGATGATGAAGATGATGAGGAGGAGGATGACAACAATGATGGGGCAGGGATTCAACAATATTGTTGATAGTGCTGGTACTGAAGTGAATGATAACGATGATGATGATGATGGTGATGGTGGTGGTGATGAGGAAGAGATGGTACAATTCAAATTAAGCCGCACATTAAGAGTATGAGGCTGCATGGTAGTGATACACAGACTTTGAATACAGAATATCTGCAGAGAGTCTGGAGAGAAATGAGGCAAACACGATTCGCTGAACATGTAAAGTAAGCTTGCATTAAAGGCAGGAGCACAAGTGAACCGAAAGAGTAGCTGGGTACTACAGGCATCAGCTGATACATACGGGGGAACAATGACTGCATTGGTTACTGACATGTGATGTGAACAGATAATAAGAACTGAGTGAAAGAGTGCCATGCACTGAGAGTGGAAGGAATCTATGGCAGAAGACCAAAGAAGTAGTGAGATCCATAGAGGTTCAGTCCACATGAAATAACAGAATATTGAAAACAAGAGGTAATATAAGCTGTACAGCAGAAATGGTGTTGATTGTTCCTCATTACTATTCAGGTTTACTACTCTAAATGTTGATGTGGATTTCTCCTTTCTTTGGTCTATTTTCCCCGTTCCTTCTGTTATGCAATAAAGGACTTACCCTCTTTCCAGCTACTCCTACCCATTGTTATATAATTCAGAGTAGCCAGGTATCTCCTCTGTAGTAAGGCACCTGTGTTTGTCCCTCTATCACATTTTAGCCTTCTAATATCTGGCATTAAAAAAAAAATCACTGTACCCTAACAAAAATGACCCCACTTAATCAATAGCGCTTTTACCTTTTCCTGTTCTTTTCGTACACCTCACAAGTGCCAATGGCATGAAAAAAGAAAAGGACCTGGTATATGCTGTAAAGCAGTTTGCATTGAGAAGGGGATCCAGCTGAAGAGAAACAATATCAAGCTGATACTGGAGCTTGACATGGCCCTGGAGCATGCTGCTGGATTGTGTCAAACTGTCTAACCCATGCTAGCATGGAAAACAAATGTTAAATGATGATTATGTGTGTTTATGTCTCCGTCATTTAGCGGTTCGGCAAAAGAGACTGATAAATAAGTACTGGGCTTACAAAGAATAAGTCCCAGGGTCGAGTTGCTCGATTAAAGGCGGTGCTCCAGCATGGCCACAGTCAAATGACTTAAACAAGTAAAAGAGAGTAAAAAGAGATTATGTCAAGTTTTATATCGGTAGTATTTTAAAGAATTCAGAATTCAGTTGAAATATTTCTGCACTATATTCTCTACATTGTTACAAAATCCTCATGAATAGATCTTTGAAATTAAATGTAACAAATAGTATGTAAAAAGACAAAACAATTGACTGAAAGACAATACTAAATTATATATAAATCACTGCTAGGTGACATCACAGAATCTGAGCAGAAAATATAAATATAAATAAGCAGCAGAAGATTTAACCATGACAGCTGTGTCTAGTTTGTGTAATTCCTTAACCAAAAGTCAAAACAGTGAAGGTGATACTGTATGAAGTCATTCTCATTGCACTAAAAGCCACTAAATCCAATATGATAGACTCAAAACAATAAAGAGTATTAAATCTCTAAAGAACTTATTCTCACTCACCACCAGAATCCTTAATGAGAGGTGGGTCTGAGGATCTCAACAAAACACCCTTTAAAATCAACTAATGTGATGAGCTTCACATCAGCTTTAATTGAATATGTCTCTGATATGAGCATTCCAAGCCATCCTGTCTGTTGTAACCGGCACTCTCTCAATTACGATGATCAATGGAATAGTCTGCTTTTGAAATTGATATGCAAGTGGTTGAGTACTTCACAGACATGCATACCCTTAACGTAGTTCTCGGGGAAGTTCAGCACAAATTAGAATGTCACAAGGGCGGCTCTTTGATATACAGGTACTACTCATTTTTGCTAGCTGAGTGGACTGGGGCAACGTGAAATAAAGTGTCTTGCTCAAGGACACAATGCCACCAAGAATCAAACACATGATCTTACAATCAAGAGCTGAATACTCTAACTACTAAGATTAGGGTATTGACATATGTCATTACAGTAGGGATTTTCCAAGACAGAAGGGATTTTGGACTGGTTGCTATTTCTAGCAAGTTAAGCAATGATGTAAAGGCTGTCTCATTGGCTTATTATTGAGTAGCCTGTTTGAGTCACATGATAAGGTCAATATCAGTGATATAGACAACTTACTTGGAGCAAAGCACGCTCCCCATAAATAAATAGGATGCACAGAAAGTTAGATTTCCTGTTAAAGCAGAACAATGCATCAGTTTTTAAAGAGTTAGTGCAATTGTTTCCAAAAACACCACCTGATACCCAACTATTTCATTATTTAGACAATTCCAAACCTTTCACTGGAATGCTCTTTTGCTGAAACTAATAAAAAGGTAAACAGAAACTCATAAAAAGAAAGAAAAAAAAAATAAGAAAGCAACTATACTGACAATATTTAAACAGGTATCTCAGTAAAGGTATTCATTTATCAACTATGAGATAAAAGGTATACATCTTGCTAGCTTGTGTGATAGGTAAATGAGTAGTGGTGAGAGATGATGATTATGGTGGTGATATGGTGGTGGTATGGTGGTGGTGGGGGGGATAATGGAGGTGGATACAATATCAATTTAATAACTACCAACTTTCAAATACTATCCTCCACCCAACTACCCGGGTTTTTGATAAATGAGCTTTCATGCCTATATCTTCCTACACATTATCTATCTGTTTGTTTGTCCGGCTGTCATGTGTGTGTGTGTGTGTGTGTGTGTGTATTTATGTTAGTATGAATGAATGGATGAGTGTGTGTGTGTGTATGTGAGACTATGTATGTTTTGCTAGTGGATGTGTATATATGATATGTGCATATATATGTAACTAGTTGTGTAACTGTATGTGTGTGTATGTATATAAACGGATGTGTGCAAGTATGATATTGCATACATATCTTTCAGCAGCTATTTGCACGATTGTGTGTGTGTGTGTGTTGTGTGTGTGTGTGTGTGTGTGTGTATGAGTGTGTGTGTGTGTATGAGTATGTGTGCACATATGTGATGGTGTGTAGGAGTTCAGAAAGCCGTGAGAAAGTATACATTTCTCAAGAGGAAAAGACAAACAGTGGAGAAGATGTTCTGTGTATCTTTCCAAAAAACGCCTGGCTAGATCTATTGTCACACATTCAATAGTAAATGAATCTATGGTAGAGGTGGACGGAGGGTGGGAGATGTTTGCCAATGACATGCCCACCCTTAACTAAATACCAAGGTAACTCTTTTGAGTTTATTGTGATTGCACTACATTACTAGGTTAATTAGGTGAGGAAATGAGCTGGTAAGCTCATCAGGTGAACTAACATTGAATATCTGACATATATTATATATATATATATAGGACATGAATGTCTGAATAAATTTTTACCAATGAAAGGATGTGTATTATATTTCAGATATTAGAACATACATTAATTGCAGTAACAAAGCTGGTATAGTAGTAAGAGTAGCATAAGTAATACACGATGGTATCAGGTTGTGAGACTCTTTTTCAGTTACTTTTGTCGTTCACCTGTCTTTTTGGGGCTGATTTCTTTCAGTCTTGTGACATAGTTAAGAAGCAGTTTGGTTAAAACAGAGAGAATCTAAAAATAGTGTCAAAGCGTGTGTCTGTGTGTTTGATAGAAATCTCTGATGATGCTTTATTGGTTGTTTAGGTTCAAATCCTATCAAAGTACTTACTTAATGATCGGCGGGTTTGTATGTGATGAATTGGGAGATATTAGCTTTTGAAAATAAATCATGGACACATTCTCTCAAGACTAGCTTGTAGTTATGACATCAGGTTATAAAATACCATAGCTGCAATAAATCAATTACTAAGACCAATTCCATGTGGAATCTATAAAAAAGACCCTAAAATTAAATGCAGAGAAACATTTCTAGATTTTTCTAGAAATTCTTCTGGTCATTTAATCCTTTCGTTACTGTATTTATTTTGAGATGCTCTGTGTTTCTTTCAATTACTTTAGTAAAACAACTTAGTTATCATTAAGCTAGTGTTAGCAACGTAAATTGTGACTAAGGCTTGGTGAAAGATTTTAATTCAAAACTTATGAAAACAAGACATTTTACCACAGAGCCAGAGCCGGTTTTGGCCGGGCTAGTAACAAAAGGGTTAAAGAATAACAGAGTATGGCTGAAAGGAGTGAAATGTAGGTGGCAAGTTCTTGACGCAATGAGCAGCTACTTTGACTGTGGGAAAGGTTTGAATCTAAAAACTCCCATTTTCTGAGTCTTGAATATGGGGGATTTGCAATGGTTCGAAAGAAATGAAGCATGCATGCTCAGCTGAATGTGTAATGTTAGCGTTCATGAATGACAGAGCACAAATGAGTCGAGAGAAAAGCTGGAAAATAAAAGAAATCAGGTGTAGTGTGCAAAAAGGAAGATCATACTGGTTTGGGCATATGATACATGTGGCGGCAGATATTTGTATATATAGAAATGCCAAGTACTTGAAGTGGAAGGAAGATATGGAATGAAGTGATAAAGACCAATTTCAAGAAGTTGAAAAGATGGCAAAAAATCATAAATTGGGACTCAGTACAGAGAAGGCTTGCTCACTTGTGCAGCCATGGAAAAATGGTTACTAAAATGGTTATGGAACGTATATCTATATTTGAGTCCCGTGAACAGCATGCTTGTTAAGTCTCCATATACTGCACCATCTTCTTTACTATTCATTATACCACATAGCCTGTATAATGAAGGATGGCATTTATGATCTGTCTGCATCCAATCCCACTTCACAATCAGCTTTTACCACTCCTACTATCTTCCATCATGATGCATTTGTAATGAGGGATGGCCTTGAATCTGTCTGTATTTAATACCTTCTACCATCACTTATCTATACAGCTAGCCATCACTCTCTCAATTTCTTTCACTCATTCTCTATTACAATCACTCATCTTGCTATCCTTCAATATTTTATTCACTCCTTCACATTATTTCCCCCTTTGTCACTCTGTTGATATATATCACTCTCTCTTCTACATGTCACTTATGTTGTTTTTCTATTCAACCTTTTTACCAACAATCGACACGTAGCTGCATTTCAAAATCTCTCTTCCATCATACTTATTCTCACATTCTCTTATTCTGGTTCACCACCCACTCTTTTATTTACCCTATTGGTCATGTTTGCCTTGAACAGAGACAAAACATACTAGTGAGAACTCTAGTCTTACAAGACAACCGTTCCAATGTTGGTGCAAGGCTAAAATGCACCCAGTATGTTCTGTAAAGTTGTTGGTGTTAGGAAAAGCATCCAGCTGTGGAAACCCAAACAAAAATAGAATGTAAAAGCAAGACATGATTGTCTTATCTACCTAGGAGGGCAGTAACTTGAAATAAGAATTGAAACAGACAATGCCAACCCATGCCAGCATAGAAAGCAGAAATAAAATGATGATGATGAGGTACTGGGTTCAATAATAGTAGGAAAATATGACAACCAATAGAAAGAATATCTATTGTCAGATCTAAGTTCTGAGTTCAAAAGCCTACAAAGGTGTATTTTGTCAACCCTTTGGAAACTGACAGAATAAACATTTGTAAAATTCTGAGATTTGATTAAATGGATATGAACTCTTTTCCAAAAACTAGCCTTGTGTATGGTTAAAGAACATTGATATATAAATCATGAAGACAAGATGCCTGGGCAAGTGATCTCATTGTTATGAGTTCAAATTTTAATACAACCACTGGATAAGGCATCAGCATCCTCCTCCTCCTCCTCATCATTTTAGTGTCTACTTTTCCATGTTTGCATGGGTTGGACAGAGTTTACAGAGGGAAATTTTTTATGGCTAGATGCCTTTCCTCACTTGTTTCCAAACAAGGTAATATTTTCTCATGACTTGACATGTTTTTGCAGAAGACTGGAAATGAATGGCACCGCTTGTATGACAGTGACACTTATTTACAACTGTCATGCCTTGTCAAGACAAGGACACACACACATGACTCTAATTTTGAGCCAACAAATGAGTTTCAGTATGATTACTTGACCAGCTAGAAATAGAGGCTAAATGTCCCTAAAATCACATCCTAGCATCTTAAAAAGGCTGACAATGATGGTTATGATTGAAACAATTGGGCAAACAACAACAGCCTAAGTGACAATGGCTCCATTTCTCGTTTATTGCTAAATGAACAACTGCAAGAGAAGCACTAAACTGTAAAAGACAAGTATTCCAACTATACACAAATGAACAAGTAAATAAAACCATGCAATAAAATAAAGCAAAATAAAATAATGGATAAGTATAGGAACTGGATAAACAAAGAATTTGTTACAGTAAAAACTAGCTACAATAACACGTGATAAGAGAATATTAAGAATCAGTAAAAAACAATGAAAATGAAGTAAATTAAAGGTAGGAAAAGTCTGAGGAAAAGATGAAAATTAACTCAGTGATTGAGGAAATAATGGTAAACAGGAGAGTGTGTGAGAGAGAGAGAGAGAGAGAGAGAGAGAGAGAGAGAGAGAGAGAGAGAGATTAAAGAGTGGCAAAGAGGGAGGTACAAGAAAGATGAGCAGAACATAGTGTGGAAGCAATTGCTATCAGAATTGTTTGCAGAAACTAAACAAGAAGAACTGTGTGTGATTAGTTAGGTAAAAAGAGATTCAGCTGCGATTTCATTAAATATATTCAGTCAAGTTGAAAATTTGCCAATTCAGACAGAAAAGAAAGAATAAAAAAAGAAAAAGAAAAGAAAAGAAAAAGAACAAAAAGACAAACAAACACTAGAACTACAATTTTGAAAGAAAGGAAAATGATTCAGCACTGTCTCACACACACACACACACACTCTCTCTCTCTCGTACACAGACACACATGATGCACACACAAACACATAAAAGATGAGAAATTGCTGAAGCTTAAAATAATGTTCTGAGGTGATGATATGTCACTGTTAAGAGTTTTAAAGAGTAAAAAAAGAAAAGGAAAAAAAGAGAAAAAAAAAAAAAGAAACAGAAAAATTAGGAAGTCGACTGAAGCTTTTGAATGTCCAAACTAAAAACTGAAATCTATATCAAAGACAGGTTAGTTCTTATGAAATGTTATTTGTGACTAAACAAAGATTAAGTCTTTGAATTTCGTTCAGGTTGTCTTCAGTTCCCTCTATGACCCACAAAATAAAACAGAAAAAGTAGGAAAGACTATGAATGTTTCAATAAAGAAGTTACATTTCAATCAATGGTTTAGTGACACAGTTTTAAGTAGGTGTGTGGTTCAGGTACATCATCACCATCATTTAACGTCTGTTTTCCATGCTGGCCAACCAGAGAACTGTCCAGGCTCCAATTGTCTGTTTTGGAATGGCTTGTATGGCTGGATGCTCTTTCTAGTGCCAACCAATTTACAGAATGTACTGAGTGCTTTTTACGTGCTACCAGCACAACTGCATTTTATGTGGCACCAGTACAAGTGCATTTTGCAAGGCATCAGCATGAGTGCACTTTATGTGGCACTGGCAAGAGTGCATTTTACATGGCACCAACACAAGTGCATCTGAGAAGACCCGGCAGGCCAAGTGAGACCACAACCTCGTGGCCTATGCCAGGGGTGTAACCAGCCCACTCATGTATACCTTTCCTTCATTGGACATTGCTGCTTTTAACTCGTCCAGTTGTATGCAGTATTTCCCAGAATTAATTGTCTGGTTACTTGGAGGAAGCTCATAGTACAGAATTCCTTTCCAATCCCACCAGACATAAAGCAAGATTTTTTAGGGTGAAGACCCGCTTTTGGGGTGGCCAAGGGTGGCTCATGTCGCTTACTCCAGGATCGCTTTCTCTGAACATTTCAGTAGATAATCCATTTCTCATCACCTGTCACAATTTGCTTTAAAAAAGGCGTGTTTTCATTCCGTTTATAACGCGAATCACAGATGGAAATGCGATCCAAAAGGTTCTACTCACTCAACTCATGTGGTACCCAAACATCGTAGCGATTTGTGCACCTAAGCTTTACCAGGCACTCATGAATGACAGATTTTGATAGGTTGAGGCTTTCTGCCAATTCTTGGGTTGTGCAATATGGGTTATTCTCAATTAATGACTTGATTTGGTCATTATCTGTAGTGGATGGTCTGCTGATTGCTCATTATCGATAAGGCTACAATCTTCAGCTCAGAACCTTGTGAACCACTTCCGTACAGTTCTTTTGGATAAAGAAACATCACCTTAAACTGCGCATATTTCTTTGGTTGCTTGTGAGGCATTTTCCCCTTTATGGAAAAAGAAAAGCATCAAGTGCCGAAAATGAACTTTCTTATCTTCCATTATAAAGGGTTACAGAATTAACACAGGTTATAGGAACATAAACCTTCTTCCATGAAAAGATAGCTTAAACTATGCTCTAAATAGAAGTGTAGTCAAATCCTATTTTATGGACTCAACCATGTTCTAAAATAAGTCGAAAGGTAAGCTACTATAAATCGGTATGAACTTTCCGGACAACCCAGTTGAGCACTGGGGTTGATGTAAGTTTTCTCCATGGTTAGCACCATAAAGGAGTGGTAAACTCCCAATAAGTTGAGTGTGTAATCTAATCTCTCTCCCTCTATATATACACACACCTCCAAGTTCAGTTGAAACAAAACAGGTTAGGGTTAGTGACAAGAATTAGGATGTAAAACAATGCATTAATATATTCATCTAACCCATGCTAACATGGAGATAGAAGTAAAAGTTAAAAAAAGCATCAACAAAAAACAAGTCAAGTGAATATATATATATATATATATGGTGTATAAGCACTTGAATCAATTCCAATATTTCTGGCATTTATTTTATCAACCATAACTGGATTTTTGCTTAGAAAATTGAAATACTAAACTATATACTATATGCTTCATTTGGTCTAATTTTCTGCATTCTCATAGTGGCATCACATTTGGCCATGTATAAACATAAATTATTGGTTATTAAACTACTGTGATAATGTTCTATTCTAGTTAGATAATATTCTTAGACAACCAAGAAACCAGACAGAAAGGGAAGGGTGGTGGAGGAGGTTATCTATTTTTGTTCTCTTTTTTTTCCTTTTTTTTCGGTTTTTCCCAAAGCACCTAAAGACATGTCTCCAAACACTCACTGAAATTGGCTTGCAAACTCAGTTTATCAAGAGTTTACCATTTCTTCACAGTGCTTGCTAATCATTTAAAACATTACATGACTAATAAAACAGTAAAGAAGATACAAAGAATAAACTACAAATTCTAAAGCGTAAATGTATAATGTTTTGCTAGTAAAAGGATGACGGCAACGGTGGTGGTGGTGGGTTATATATATTTCAGACATAATATATATTAACTGGAGCAGTGAAGTTGATGTGATGGATTAAAGGTACTAAATTGATTTGTGCTAGCTGAAAGTTATGCACTGTTGGTTAGTTGGTTGGAATATTGCTTGAGTTACTTTATTCTTTCATCCTCCGGAGACTGGTAAGTAAAAGTTTGACTAAAATAGAGAGAAGCTAGTGCGTAGAAATAAGTGTATGTTTAATGTAGAAGTTTGAAACCATATTAGAGACGTCGAGTTCAAATTATATCAGAGCAGTTTGAAAAAGCGAACTTGTGTGTGAAGAGGTGAGAGATTTAGAAATACTTTGAAAGCAAATCTTGTGCTTACTGTCTGTCAATCTGTTTGTCAATTTATTCCAAAGGTTTGGGAGGCAGTTATAGCATTAGGTTATAATAAATCTGTGAATAAAACTGATAAATCATGGAATATTCTAACCCTTTAGTGTTTAAACCGGCCAAATCCGGCCCAATATATTCTACATGTTTTATATTCAAACTGGCGATATCTAGCCTCTCACTCCTAACCTACAATGCCATTCTAAAAATAAACAATCACATCATTGAAACCTCAAAGCTATAAGATAATGCATGATTAATTCAAAACAATTTGAGTGAAAAAGTATTAGATTTAACAGAGTATTCTGAACACTAAAGGGTTAAACCTAGATTATAGCTCAGATAAAAGTGATAAAGAAAAGGTTTTGGTTTTTTTTAATGACTTGGTCCAGAAGAAAAAACAATGACCGTTGTCACAAACTCTCGCAGGCAGCTATAGTCAATGCTACTTATCTTCTTGAAGAACTACAGGAAACATATGGACAGGGAGGGAATTCCAGGGGGATAATATTCTAGAAAAGAAGGATTGGGCATAGTGATTAGTATGGGGCCTATGGCAGCATAAACAACATGGGTAGCAAGAGGAGGAATATATGAATTAATTGGGTGGGCCTGGCTGGGAGGTGGCATGAGACCATCCATCTGCAAGGAAGAGAAGCTAATGCAGTGGCTATTGTGAATATAGAAAACGGAAACAACACAAGTATGGACCAGGGGTTAGGGTGTATGGATGAGCTAATCAGTTGGGTGACTCCTTTCTGGATGTTCTACCAATGCACCACTTTGGATTGGCATTCTTTTAATGATCCTTAACATTTTAGTGTTTGCATTATTCTGCCACAATTAATGCTTCTTCATCCACATTATTTTGAACTAATCATGCATCATCTTGTAGCTATGAGATTTTGATGAGGTAGCTATCAATTTTTAAAACGACATTGTTGGGTTGGTGTGAGAGACCAGATCTGGCCAGTTTGAACATAAAACAGGCAGAATACTTTTGCCGGATATGGTTGGTTTAAATGCTAAAGGGTTAAAGGATAGAAGGCAGAGTCGGTCACCATGGAATTTGAACACAGGCAGTACAGAATCAGAACAAGTATCTGAAAAATGTTATGTCTGGCTCTCTAATAACTCTGCCAATTTGCCCGGCACATCTCTGATAATAGAGCTGCCCAATTAAGACTCAGCTGGAGCTAAAATACTATAACTTACAAATAGGAAATTGCTCAGTGACTGAAACAATTGCCTGCAGGGAAATACTTGATGAAGCAACCAACTCTACAGAAGATATCCAGTGACATAGCAATCCACACGTAAGGGGGGAAAAAAAAAAAAAATTGCCTGATGATAGGGCAATTCTTAAATAGGAAATACTGAAATGATGACAGTGGAGGAATCTATAAATTGTAAATTACCTGGTAATGACAGAGAAATAAAAGGGGGAAAAAAAAACAACAATAATAAAGAAAACAAAGAAAAATAATCCAAGACATTTGCTGCAGTATCAATGAAATAAATTTGATCACGGAAGTGATTTGAGTGAATATATTGTTTCACTGAAATATAGCGGGGGAGAGAGAGTGGAGAAGAGGGAGAGAGAGAGAGAGAGTGGAGAAGAGAGAGAGAAAGAGGTTATTAAAAGAGGGATATTGCGATTGATTTCTTTTAACTGGTTGTTAGTTGTTGGTTAATGCAGTGACCTGCTATCTTTGATATAACTGAACCCATTGTAATTTTAATCTCTTTCTGAATCACAGTGATCCATATGACCAAGTGTTTATCTTCTGTTTCCATAGCATTAAGTAAATAAGAGAACAATTATTGCTCCTACTCCCCCTCACTCTGGAATAATCATCTCTTAACTCACTGGTCAATCTTCATAGGAAGCCTCCCTCCACATGAATTGAAACATAATACAGAGGAGCTAACAAATCAGCCATCAAATCAACAATACAATGTTCCTATACTGCAGCAATTATTTAACCCTTTCGTTACTGTATTCATTTTGAAATGCTCTGTGTTTCTTTCAGTTACTTTAAATACTGACTACAGTATGATTATAAATTGTGTTAATTCTGGAATTATAACCATATCTAGATTGCTACTCAGAAAGGAGTAGCTTTTGGACAACACCCTTAATATTATCAAACGCAACCTCAACATCCACTAATTCACTCAACAGATGAAGACTCTTCAATAATCAGATCTCTGATCAACTTATTCTTAACTCTTTTGTTACTGTATTTATTTTGAGATGCTCTGTGTTTCTTTCAATTGCTTTAAATATAACAAAGAATTTAGTAAAATAACTTAGTTATCATTAAGCTAGTGTTAGGAACATAAATTGTGACTAAGGTTTGTAGGAAGATTTTAATTCAAAACTTATGGAAACAAGACATTTGTACTCAGAGCCAGAGCTGGTTTTAGCTAGGTTGGTAACGAAAGGGTTAAAGCTAGCTGGGCTGGTTGATTTGAGAGTTATGTATTCTAGCTAGGGACAAAACACAATGTCTAGGACAGGGTCTGAACCAGTGACCTCTTGATCGACTGTCTGCTATTTTATCTACTTAACCAAAACTATTCTGAGACCCCCTTCAGTCACGACACAGACTATGGGATAGCACCTAGAAAGTTACCCTCCCAGGCCCAAGTCCGGGCAAGGTTGTTTATGGAAGACCAGGAGTCGCCCATGCATACCGGCCTCCCCTCTCCACGCCACCAGTGTTATCCAAGGGAAAGGCAAAGGGGCCGATGCAGCTTGGCACCTGTGACGTCGCAACTCATTTCTACAGCTGAGTGAACTGGAGCAACGTGAAATAAAGGGTCTTGCTCAAGAATACAACACGCAGCCCGGTTCGGGATTCGAGCTCACAACCTCACGATCGTAAGCTCGATGCTCTAACCACTGAGCCATGTGCCTTCACCAAAACTATAATATTGCTATTTTATCAGTCTCAAGAGATTTAAGTCAATTCTAGTATGACAGGAACTAAGAATTGGGGGAGTTAAGTATCAAATAGCAATTAGAATCTACACCAGCATAGTATCATTACTAACAACTCCTCAAGTCATTATCAACCCCTGTGGGACGACAGGTGAAAATTGATCTAATGAGAGCACGCAGATATATAGTTAAATACTGATAAGCACTGTGTTCCATATTCTACCATTATTGTTGATGTGTGGTGCTAATAACAGTGATAAGACATCAAAAGGCAGAAGTTAAGAAGTGTCTGTTTTTTACATGACAAGGTTAATTGAATATATTACTGAGGCATTGCTTTATAGTCAGATGTTCTTCCTGTCATTAACCCTTACTCGTTTACCATGTGAAGGATCTCTTACTTCACATATCTTTGAAGGAGGTTGTGAAAGATTTGTTGACAAGGCAAATGACAACATTACTGCTTATAACTTAGCAATTTTCAGAGAAGCATGAATGTAAACAAACACACACAAGCACACTCTAAAAAATTTGCTTTTAAGCAGTAATATTTATGTAGTCATAGGTTATGGCTAAGAAAAAAAAATAGACATGAAACCAACGGTAACTTTCTGATCAACCATAACCAACAACTACATTATATATATCACTGTGATCACCGTGACTGACCAGGCTATCAGATGTTGCTACACATCGCTGGTCACAATGTGCTTTGCCTTGTTTTAGCCTTCAAGTGATGCCACCCCACTGGCTAAGCGAGCAGGCCAACAGAAGAAATAGTGAGAGAAGTTGTGACGAAAGAGTACAGCAGGGGTCGCCACCAACCCCTGCCGGAGCCTCGTGGAGCTTTAGGTGTTTTCGCTCAATAAACACTCACAACGCCCGGTCTGGGAATCGAAACTGTGATCCTACAACTGCGAGTCCGTTGCCCTAACCACTGGGCCATTGCGCCTCCACACATTATATATATATATATATATATATATATATATATAGAGAGAGAGAGAGAGAGAGAGAACGAAAGAGATAGATAGACAAACAAAGACTGACAGATATACACACACATACACATAGAGAGAGGGAGAGGGGTGGGGTGGGGTGAGAGGGATGTATGAACAGAAAGAGAAGAAAATATCCACATTAATTCATATTTTGGTCCAGTGTTCTTACTAACAGCATCGTTAGTAAAGGAAAAATTTGATTACACTTCCATCTCCCGAACCAATATTCCATGCCAAAACAAACTATAAGATTCAATACATTAAGTTTTTGTAAGAAGGCATGGTTCAAAAACAATCAGCAGAACTGTACATGTATTCATTGATCTTGCTGTCAACGTTCATTGATACATCTATGAGTTAAATATTCCAAACTTTCTGAAATGGCTAACTTTTAAAACTTACTGCTTGAAACATGGCATTAATCTGATGACCACTTTCTTCAGAATTCAAGCCTATATTTAGAAGCAGGATGTATTTAGCTGTACTAGAGCAAGTAGCAAGATACCATTTATTAAATATATCATCTTGTCTCTTCCATTTACTTCTGCAGTGGTGGTGGTTTTGGCGGCGATGGTGATGGGAATAGCTTCAATCTGATGGATAACTTAGCAGACACTGCATTCTTTGTTTCCACCGGGATTTAAACAACCAGCACTATGTTATTTTCTAGTAAGATTTTAGCAGTAAGTACAGCTATTTCTTGTATGGAGGTCAGTCAGGTTACATCGATAACACAGCATCTTTATAGCATGATAATTCTGCCTTACAACTTAGTGTCATAACCTCTACACTCTTAATCACTACAAGAGCTTAGAATCAGTAGATGTTTCTTAACATCTTACTACTATTTAGTATTACATGATGCAGAGCCTCTTGACTTGCTAAAAGTAATAGCTTAATCTCTCTGAACTCACCTCTGTGTTAAAAGAAGGAAGGACATGTTGCATGATGTGGTGAGTCCAATATATACAAATAAATGGAACCAGCCAGGCTGAAATGGCTGTCATCACAGATATGCTCAATCAGCTCTGACCTGGGGCTAAACAACATTTCAGGGTTACATTGTATTACCATACTGTAGTACCATACAGAAAAACATTCGAGCGGGGTCATTGCCAGTGCCGCTGGACTGGCTCCTGTGCAGGTGGCACGTAAAAAACACCATTTGAGTGTGGCTGTTGCTAGTACCGCCTGACTGACCCTCGTGCCGGTGGCACGTAAAAGCACCCACTACACTCTCAGAGTGGTTGGCGTTAGGAAGGGCATTCAGCTGTAGAAACTCTGCCAGATAAAGATTGGAGCCTGGTGCAGCCATCTGGTTCGCCAGACCTCAGTCAAATCATCCAACCCATGCTAGCATGGAAAACAGACGTTAAATGATGATGATGATGATGATGATGATAGTACATAGGTATGTCAAAGTAGTTAAAAAGTTTGCTTCACAATCATAAAGTACTAGGTTAGATTCTACTGTATAACATTCAGTGCAAGTACCTTCTTCTCTAACTTTGGATCAGCACAATGCTTATGAGGGAACTTATGGAAACAGAAACTGCATGTGGAATTCTGCTGGATGGACAGTATCGGTAATTCAAAAGGTCTGTCACATATTGGCACCACATTGACTGTGTCTGAGGATTACTTTAAAGGATACACACGTTTGTTGAATATTCAGCCCATTACATGCTAACTCAGTGAATAGATAGCTCAGTTGATTAACAACTGTAATACTCATTGTTGAGAGCCACAGAGAATATATGTAGTTTATTTACAGCAGTCTTTAACCTTACTACTATGTACTACTGTATAAAATACTTATAGAATACTACTAAAATATCAAAGCCTTCATTTTCATTATACTATACTATACTATACACATTACTATAGCTCTAACTTACGCTGTACTATCCCCTCTGTTTTTTATTGTACTGGTTAGTTAATTATATTGTACCTTCACGTTGCATCAAATATATGCTTGCATGAGTGAGTTCACATTTCTCCTTGCCTTTACTGACTGTAAACAAAACAACAACCTTGCTATCAATACAAGCAATGTCCTATACTTGCAGTCAATCACAAAATCACATTTGGGCTTCTTGACATGTCATGTAAACCTTTGTAAACAAAAGAAGCTTGTAACTATGTCAGAGCTGTTAACCGTTCAATGGACCAGGGGAGTATTACCTTGCTTAGTGGAATCAGGTGAAGGTTGGCAACAGAAAGGGCATCAACAAAGGCTAGCATAAAGTACCTGTCACCCCTAATTTTGTTTAATACACACATGCATGTACACTATATGAATTACTCTGAGGAGAAAGAGAAATGCCTAAGACCTTTTACTGGGGTTCTGAGACCAGTGGAAGAAAGTTATTCTCTGATCAGAGATCTGGTTGAAATGGCGGCAACAGAGAGCATTTCACAGAAGGGAGCCTAGGGCTAGGCAGCATAACAGAAGAGTTTCATATTGTGCTGTCAGATGGCAGAGAGACATTTTGAGGCAGGCCTTTTTCTGTTTTGATGCATACACAGCATATACTTCTTCCATTTTATTTCTAATCCAATTAAAAACAACATCAGTACCAGTGCTGTCTTAAAGCATGGGTACACTGGGCAGTTGCCCATGGGTCTCCTAAGTTTAGGGACCAAATTCTAGTCTAAATATATAGATAGCTTGTTGTCGATAAATACTGTTTGGCCCATTGCACTGATTTACCCAAGGGTCATAATGCTGCTGAGACAGGCCTGGTCAGTACTTTCCAACTAATGACTATCCATATTACCACACAAATGGACATATTGCTTACAACAAATAACATAGTATTTCTCAATACTGACTACAGTATGATTATAAATTGTGTTAATTCTGGAATTATAGCCATATCTAGATTGCTACTCAGAAAGGAGTAGCTTTTGGACAACACCCTTACTATTATCAAATGCAACCTCAACATCTGACAAGTATATTGAAAACATCCACTAATTCACTCAACAGATGAAGACTCTTCAATAATTAGATCTCTGATCAACTTGTTCTTAACTCTTTTGTTACTGTATTTATTTTGAGATGCTCTGTGTTTCTTTCAATTGCTTTAAATATAACAAAGAATTTAGTAAAATTACCTGGTTATCATTAAGCTAGTGTTAGGAACATAAATTGTGACTAAAGTTTGGTGGAAGATTTTAATTCAAAACTTATGAAAACAAGACATTTGTACTACAGAGCCAGAGCCGGTTTCAGCCGGGTTGGTAACGAAAGGGTTAACATGTCACTGATTTAGTTCTTTCCTTTTAATAGGCAATTTTGTGAAATACAGCACCTACTGTGAGATAATCACACATAAGCTTCTCCTTATAGAAACAGCATATTCTGTGAAAGATTCATAACAAGGTTATCCTACATATCAGTTATGTTATATCAATGTTAGTCCTACAGTTTCTACATTTATATTTTACCACCAACACCTACTGTATTAGTTTACATATGCAATATTTGTATATACACAGTTATCTTTTTGTTTGTTGAACTACAACTTTACTTTAAACACAGTACACTTGCCACAGATTCAAAATGTTATACCTGTAACACCCACAGGAAAGAAATAGATATAAGAAATAATTCATTATTATATTTATTCAATTAGCAAGCTAGCTATAGAAAATAATCTTTGTAAACCCAAACAAACAGCTTTTAAAATTTTAAGTCTTCTTTGGGAAACTTTGTGTTGCGCATGATAATTGTTTGAAGGCAATAAATTTCTTGTGTCAACTCAGCTTTAACATACAGCCAAATTAAGTAGGTTTGACACAGCAAATTTATGCCTCTTTACTGATGATGTTATAATCACGTGTTCTAAATCTAATGAATGCTCTATTCACTCTGCTATATATATATATATATATATATATATATATATATATATATATATATAGTTAATCCAAACATGAAAGCACAAAAAAACACAACTCGAGGACGTGGAACAAATATAGTAATATACATACATACATATATATATATATATATATATATATATATATATATATATATATATATAGATAGATATATATATATATATACATACAAATACACACACATATATACAGATACACAAACATATATATGAACGCAACTGTGTAAGGCCAGAACAATGTGAGAAGGTACTCAGTAAAGTACAAATTGAAAAGAAAACAGAACAAAGCTGCAGTTTTACCTGATATTTCTATATTTTGGGGGTGAAGATCATTCTTCAGGACGTTTGGAAGTGGTGGTTAGAAAAAGTTTGTTGCTCAGAAGTGTTTACGTGTATGTGTATGTGTGTGGGGAGGGAAGGGACAGGAGAGGAAGGAGGAAGGTGACATGCGCGGACAGCTGTTGCTATAGTAATCAGTCTACTTCATGTAGTTCCTTCCTGTTGTTAATGGCTGGTTTCAATTTGTTTATGAGGAGGGCTTCCATAATTCTGAAATTGCCCCTGTTGCATTGGGTTGCCTTGATGGAAACTTTGAAGTTCCAGGTTTGGCAATTCTTGAGGTGTTTACTTTATCAAAGTGTCTGTCCTTATGTGCTCCTTAATACAGATGTGTAGTTTCCTAGTGATGCTCCCTGTGTAAGATGCTTCACATTTATAGCAGACCACCGCATTGACGATGTCCTGATGCTTGCCCCCTCCCAGGAAGAAGTGAACACCTTACATGAAAAATTCAACTACCTCAACAGTCACAAAATTTGAGATTGAATACCCAGATGAGTCTGAAACCCTCTCTTTGCTGGATTTCCAAATCAGGATCACCGAGGAGGGTTACATCTACACAAATTTTTACAAAAAAGCAGTGAGTAGCAATCTCTTTGTGCATTATGATTCAGCCCTGCCCACCAGAGCCAAAGCTGAATGCATACAAAATGAAAGAACATGCATAAAAGACAGACGCAGCAAAGTAACTGACAAAACCCAAGTGGTTCCTTAAGAACTTAATGCACAATGGCTATCCAACATTCACAGCTAAACAACTGCATCTGCAAAGCATGAAAATGGGTAAACAACACAAGAAAACCTATGACATCAGGTCAGAAAAGTGCTTCCTTAGACTGTCCTACTTTGACGACAGAACAATGGCAGCTATCGAACATGCCATCTGCAGGGAGGGACTTCAATACAGCTGTTACACACTGGTCCATTCCTGAAGAAAGTTCTTATTTCTTTACTGCCCACACGGGGCTAAACACAAAGGGGACAAACAAGGACAGACAAATGGATTAAGTCGATTATATCGACCCCAGTGCGTAACTGGTACTTATTTAATTGACCCCAAAAGGATGAAAGGCAAAGTCGACCTCAGTGGAATTTGAACTCAGAACGTAGCGGCAGACGAAATACCTATTTCTTTACTACCCACAAGGGGTTGGGCTAAACACAGAGAAGACAAACAAGGACAGACAAAAGGATGAAGTCGATTATATCGACCCCAGTGCATAACTGGTACTTATTTAATCGACCCCGAAAGGATGAAAGGCAAAGTCGACCTCAGCGGAATCTGAACTCAGAACGTAGCAGTAGACGAAATACTGCTAAGCATTTCGCCTGGCGTACTAACGTTTCTGCCAGCTCACCACCTTTAGTTGAAGAAAGTTCTGTCAAGGAAAACACCACAGAGAACACTGTGGGGTGCTCACTCACCAACTGCTCCATCAAAACATGCTCAAGGACCTATGTAGTTTACAAGGTAGTCAGCAATAAATGTGGAACATCCTGCATAGGGAGCACTACTAGGAAACTACACATCTGTATAAAGGAGCACATGCAGACAGACATTTTGACAAAGAAATACTTCAAGAAGTGCCAAAGCCAGAACTTCAAAGTTCCCATCAAGGTAATCCAACACAATAGGGGCAATCTCAGAATTATGGAAGCCCTTCTTATAAACAAATTGAAACCAACCACTAACAGGAAGAAAGAACATGAAGCAGACTGGTTGCTACAGCACCAGTTGTCTGCATATGCCACCTTCCTCCTCCCACTCTGAGCAACAAACTTTTTCTAACCACCACTTTTCCGAATGTCCTGAAAAAGAGGTCTTCACCCCGAAATATAGAAACACAAGGTAAAACTACAACATTGTTCCATTTTCTTTTCAATTTATAGTTTATGTTGTACCTTCTCACGTTGTTCTGGTTTTACAACACACACACACACACAACAGATCCATAAGATTTGGAACTAAGTATCAGATAGGGACATTACTCTTTACTCTTTTACTTGTTTCAGTCATTTGACTGTGGCCATGCTGGAGCACCGCCTTTAGTCGAGCAAATCGACCCCAGGACTTATTCTTTGTAAGCCTAGTACTTATTCTATTGGTCTCTTTTGCTGAACCGCTAAGTTACGGGGACGTAAACACAGCAGCATCAGTTGTCAAGCGATGTAGGGGTACAAACACAAACACACATGTATATACATATATACTACAGGCTTCTTTCAGTTTCTGTCTACCAAATCCACTCACAAGGCTTTGGTCGGCCCGAGGCTATAATAAAAGACACTTGCCCAAGGTGCCACACAGTGGGACTGAACCCGGAACCATGTGATTGGTAAGCAAGCTACTTACCACACAGTCACTCCTGTGCAGAGCTTCAAAAGAGGAAATAAATTCCGGACAAGCTGTCATAACTCTTAGTTTTAATTCTCAGGTGTTTTACCCCTCTAAATCTAAGCCATGTACCATGTTGAAAACATTATAAGTGTCAGTTTTACTTACATGTTCCCAGAATACTAAAAAGAATTTGGATGAAACATAAAGTAGGTTAATTTATGAAGAATTTAACACCACTAGTGGCAGAGGTTACTGTTTCAAGTAAGAAATATGAAGACAAGACTTGTCAAACGTAAGGATTTGAAGTGCTGACCTAGTTTAGACTTGTAATATTGTTATTTGTTTATTTAGAAGACAAGAAACATTCCCAGAAAGTGCAAATGTTATTAGAAGTTTTCAGTATGAAACATTATGACGTATAGGTCCATTCTTAGAGAGTGACTTTGCAGTTTTATTTCAATTCTTGATTGGAGCTTGTCATTTCACTTATGGTACCAGATACATTTTTATTAGTTACAAATAGATTTCTTTGTTTTGAAGCAAGAAGTTTTTTAGTTTTTATTTCTATTAATTTGAAAATTATGATCAAAATCTTAAGTACTGAGAAAGTATTATTTTTGTAATCTTACTGTTTAATGAGAGGTTGTGAATCAACAGTTATTAGAGTCATTAAAGTGCCAGACAAAATGTACTGTGTTGTTTATTTTAGTTTTCGAAGCTCAGAACACAAAGCACTCCAGTATTTTAGAACAGGTACCACCCCAGTATTTTAGCTGAGACTTATTTTACTCTGAGTTCAAATCCTGCTGCAGTCAATTTTGTCTTTCATTCTTTTGGGATCAATAAAGTACAAGTTCAGAGCAATGATTTGGAGAATTCATAGAGTAGACAGGACGGCATGTGGTACTTGTTCTTGTGCTTTGTGCTCTGAGTTCAAATTCCCTTAAGTGATGGTCATAGCATTTCTCTTTAAGCACCGAAAAAAGGCATAAAGACAGACTTTGACAGAATGTAGTACAGTTATCTCTCTATAATCAGACAGGCCACCTTCCCATTGTCATATTACAGCAGTGCCATAAGTACAAGGACTTTAACCCTTTAGCATTTGAACCGGCCATATCCCGCCAAATAATTCTACATATTTTATGTTCAATCTGGCCTCTCCCATCAACCCTACAATGTCATTCTAAAATTAAACCATCACATCATGAAGATCTCGAAGCAACAAGATAATGTTTGATTAATTCAAAACAATGTGAATAAATAAGCATTACTTTTGACAGAATAATAATAATCATCATCATCGTTTAACGTCCGCTTTCCATGCTAGCATGGGTTGGACGGTTCAACTGGGGTCTGGGAAGCCCAAAGGCTGCACCAGGCCAGTCAGATCTGGCAGTGTTTCTACAGCTGGATGCCCTTCCTAACGCCAACCACTCCGTGAGTGTGGTGGGTGCTTTTTACGTGCCACCGACACAGGTGCTAGGCGAGGCTGGCAAGCGGCCACGATCGGATGGTACTTTTTATGTGACACCGGCACTGAGGCCAGGTGAGGCTGGCAACGGCCACGATCGGATGGTGTTTGTTACGTGCCACCGGCACTGGTATCGCAACTACAAATTCCATTGATTTCTAAATACTAAAAGATGAAAGACAAAACACTGTGAGGATTGAATTCACAACTCTTTCTCCACACTAATCAAACTCACAAGCAATGGTGTCAAGGTTTTACAAATCTTGGCAACATCTTTAACAATGAGGAAACGTCACTGCCACCAACTATTTAATGACCAAACACATTCAGATATTAAACTGAGCAAAACAAGCCCTGGGTGGCCTTGCTTTACTGGCCAGTCTCACTCAGTATCTTATCTCTGTCCATTTAAAATGTTATCTCTGAATCTCTGAACTTACTCTGAACTACTCAATATCTAATCCCTGACCTTGATCAAGTGCTCTTATAAGTAGTTTCTTTTATTAACAAATTTTACTGTTAGTTTAACAATATCTCACTATACAATTGTCAATCTTCTACAATATGGTCAATATAATTTATAATGGGATTAAATATATTTTTCTATCAACTTTCACATAAAGAAAATCTTTGTACTGCTAGAACCATAAAAATTTTCCAAGATTACTTTAAGATTCAATAAAGATGATGCAATATTATTCTAAGTAATATATATTTATTGTATATATATTGTAATATATATTTCCTCAAAATCTACTGAGCTGAGTTACAAACCTTCGTTATTTAACTCATTAACTTTGCTCCAATGTTTGTTTTGCCATGCTGATAGGGAATAGTTAAGGTAGCAAAACAAACTTTTTTCTTTTATGTCTGTTTAACACCTGATCTCTTTATTTTCCTCTAAATATTCCTTAGTCAACCTTCACCTCAACTACAATGCACTGTCAGCTCACTGTAATATTTTATTTTTGACCATGGCACATTCAATATTGACTAAATAAAGCAAAAAAATCAATGTTAAAGCACAAATTTAATTCAAACTATATAAAAGTAATCAATTAAAAAGTATCATTTGCCCTATCTAAAGAAATAAAATAGCAGGATCCTGAAAAAACTTGTCATAATCAACATGCATACAACTCTTTCCTAATACACAATAAAGGTGCGTGGCCTAATGGTTAAGGTGTTTGGCTCATGATCATAAGTTCTATATTTTAAGAGATGTGGGATGAAATTAAAATAATAGACAGAGAAAATCCGAAAACTAAAAGAAGCAGCACATATGTTAGGACACAACAACCTCCTAAGTAGACCGAGTGCAGATATGAATAGTATATGGGAACCGGTATTAAGGAAGGATAGGAGAATATTAGATTTATAAGTCCTAACATTCACTCCATAATTGCCTAAGGGCATATGGTGTAGTGGTTAAGAGCATGGGCTACTAACCCCAAGATTCCAAGTTTGATTCCAGGTAGTGACCTGAATAATAATAATAATAATAATGATGATGATGATATCAAAAAATACCTTAGGAATGAGAACCCAGGTTTGAAATTTCCCCCAAGACACCTGATGACACCCCAAGACACGTGTGAGGAGAAATATCCGTCAAATGTAAATAATGATTCTTCATCTCTTAAATATAGAACTTCTGGTGCAGCCTTCTTTCCTTTCAGCTGTCAGATTTTGGATGCTCTGCTGGATCAAGGTTGATCCAGAGGATGCCTAACTGTGATTACATAGATGCCTAAACCAAATAGCAAAATTCCACAATACATATTACCAAGCCATACATGCTCACAAGTAACAGCTGGTGTACTGTAATCAAAATACACAAATCTTACTGTGGCACACTTCTGGGCAATATGTGCCATTTAGTGCATCACTGCTTCATACGACATTACCAATTGAAGACTAACCACTGTGATACTCGTTCATATTTAGTTTAGCATTTGAGTTCACATAGCATTTTCTTCAAATTGTTACTAGTTTAGCTTTTGCTCTAGCCAGCCTTTTTATCATGAGGAAAAAAAACAAACATTTCTGGAGACAATAAAATTTCACAACATATTTGAAAAATTAAGCAATTTTATACTTACTCTTGTCAATATGCCACTAACAGGAGCTAGTTTTGGCGGTCCAGAATCTTTGCTATCTCTGCAGTCAACTCGTATTGGATGACTATAGTTTAAATTTTCAGAGCTGTTTCTCACATTTGAGACTTTTAAAGCAGAGAAAGGGGACCGGGTTTCTTGTTTGTAGCATTCTTCAAGACTGTGATAATGGGAGGAGACCATTTGGTAATTACTACTCCGGGAATGGCACCCAGAAGATCGTGCACAATAACTGGATGTAGTCATTAGTTGGCCATTGATAGAACTAGACAAGCGGCCGTTTTTGTTGCCAGCTCTTATGTAAGAATAGTCCTGGTGAGGAAGACTGCATGTTGGATCAAAAATATATTTTACCTCTTGGGAATATGTGGAATAATTGGATGGTGGTTTGTAAATATCACTGGCACTGTCACTGGTAGGATCACCCTCAATGCTCTGCTTATCCACACATTGCAGATTATTGCAAGTGGCCATCACTAAACTTTAATCCATATCTGAAACAAGAATTAAATAAAGAAAATTAAAATAACAATACACACATACACATAACACGCACACAGGCAGTTATATATATACATATACTCTCTGGGTAGGCAAGGTAGGGAGACTTTTGATTCTTAAATATAAAAGTATATGATTTCCAATTCTTTATAATATTAATTGAATGAAATTCAAATTATAATCCATTAAACGGTTAATATTTTGATGTTCGACAAAAGAATTTCACTACCTTTCAGTATCATACTATTCAATTACACAGTGACGTGTGGGTGTGTGTGAGATGACGATGATGATGATGATATCAAAAAATACCTTAGGAATGAGAACCCAGGTTTGAAATTTCCCCAAGACACCTGATGAAGGCTGGAAGGTATATCGGCCGAAACGTTGTGTTAACAACAAACAAGATGAGGAGAAATATCTGTCAATGAGCACAAATTTTTTGAGGTAGTGTGTTTCATGAGTAAATAAAATAGTGATACAAAACTCTGGGAAGTAGAAGTAATCTCTAGGAATAATCTCAGTACTACAATAAATAACTAAACAGTTTCTATACATGGAATGCTTTTTCCATTTGTTTGTAAACTCAACATACATATACGTTTGTTCCTTATTTGGAGTGTTTGACAGGATAAAGTTCCAATGACAGAATAAGGTCCCAGTGCAACAGGTGAAGCTTGATTTTAACTCAGAGATCAGCAGGTCTCGTCTGGTTAAGCAGCTACTTCTCCACATTGTAAGGTCATGACCCCAGTACTACATACATGTAGAGAGAGTTTATGAAAAAAACAAAAGACGAAGACAGGTGGTGTACAAAACAAACAGATGTATTAGTATAACGCTCAGGAATAGAAAAAGTCTTTTACGTTTTGAGCCTATGCTCTTCTACAGAAAGGGACACAGAAAAAAAAAGGAGAGAAAAAAAATGTGTGTAGTGGCTAACGATCTATCATAGCGACTGGCATTCTAACTACATACATGTAGTTAGAATGCCACAAGAAAGTATTGCAAGAGAGATTTTTCAAGCCAAGTCAATCAGCAGGAGACCTAAGAGTAAGCCAAGAGTGAGATGGAGGGATAACATCCATAGTCTCAGATGGTCACAACTGGGAATCCAGTAGGAAAGTGTAATGATGGTTGCTTCTGATAGGATCCTACATGGAGGAGGTACCTCAGGACTCTAACACCTGACCCTCCCAGGAATAGAGTGCAGTGAAAATGGATGGATGGATGGATGGGTACTATGTAAGCTGTTCAGCAAGGTATTTTGCTATATTTAATTCAGTTTACTGATTTAGAAAATACCATTCCCTACTTCATAACTGAATGATTGTCACTGGAAATGCTATTCTAAGTCAAAATTATTTGCTTCATATGGCCACTTGATTTGTTAGAACTCATAGTCAATTTCCCTCAAAGTGCACCCTACCTTCTAGAAAAAAAAGGAAGGACGCATTATATAATGTAGTTTTAGACATATCATGCCTGAATAAAAGACAAGACAATCACAGCTGGACTGTTTTTGATGAGAGTTGACTTGGGACTAAACAACTTCGCAAGGACTTGGTTATCTGTTCATGTTTAGACAGTATGGAAGCACATACGCATTAAATATACACATATGAATTATGTATGTTTGTAATTGTATAATTGTGCATGTATGAGATCACATCGATAAACATGTGCCTTTAATCATACTAGAAAATGTATGCTGTGGGCGAATACTTATCAATGTATCAAAAAAGAAGAAAAAAAATAAATAAATGTGTATGTGGTACTGAATTAATATGTGCCTAAAGATATGTTTATGTTTGCTGAAAAATTAAGCTCAAGGAGACAACAACAACAGTAATAATAATAATAATAATAATAATAATAATAATAATGATAATAATAATAATAAACAAATAAATACATAAATAAAAATCAAAGAAGGATGAAAAAAAATACAAACAAGATATCTGTTGTTGAAAGTAGTTCTTTGAAGAAAGAAAAGCGACATTGCAAATCAGGAAGATTTGTCTCATCTTGATAGGAAGCGAGCAGAATAATAAGTGAGAGAAAGTAAGGAAACAGATGGATAGGTAGATAAATAGATAGATAGATAGAGAGAGAGAGAGAGAGAGAGAGAGAGAGTAGGTCACAGATATTCACTAAAATGTGGTGAGTTGCCAGAAAAATTGGCGGTAAAAAAAGGCAAATGGCTATAGTTAAGGCAGACAATAACATCTAAGATGTGCAAGTTATGTAAGAAGAAACCATTTAACAAGATATATATCTCAACATTCCATCCTTTATATGGTATCATTAACATACAAATACATATTGTACACATTTAGACACATCAATATGGATATATTACATATGTGCATGCTGCATCCTTCATGTGTATTTGCAATGAAGATACATGTATGTGTAATGTGTATGGATATGTGGTTATATGTATTTCTTTCCAAAAAAAAAAAAACACACACACACACACACACACACATAGAGTGACTGTATGCAAGTGTGTTTGTGTAAATGAGGAATTCGGTAAAAACAATAAGTTTACTGTTCAGAAAAATCTTAGCATCAGAAATTTGGAAGCAAAACGCAGATAGAAGTTGGCAAAGATCTCAAAAGACAAGTAATACTATGTTGTTTCAACAACTTCTACGACACTAACATAGAAAAGAGAAGAAAAAAAAAATTATATAAAAGCTAAAATACAAGACAGCTGAGCTTCAATTAGTTGCAGATAATATGTCACTGTTGGTAATATCATTCCAGGTTACAGCATGAATCATTACCATGATATTTCTTGAAGGTCAAAGTAGAAAAAGAAAGTAAAAATTAACAAACTAAGAAACAGAAATATAAATCAATGAAGACTTGCCAAATATTTATTTTTCCTTCTAGATCTATGACAACGTTCATTTAGCTTTGTTGGTATCTGCTTGTTTTCATGATCAAATGATTTAGACTTTGACCAATTTCATAGCTAATGTGCTTGTTTGTTGCAAGTATTTTTTTACTTCTTCTTCCTTATTGGTTTAGTATTCACTTTTAGTTATCACTAAATAACTTTAGTTGTTCTGGTGAATAGAAAACTGAGTCTCGAATAGTTATGCTACATGAGAAGTTTCATTTGTAAAAAAGTTGGTGAAAGGGACCAGAACAGATTTGGATTGGGAGGCTAAGTTCTAGTATTAGCCAACTGGTTTTCTTTATACCCATTAAGAAAAGAAAGAAGAACTAAATAAAGTATGTGCAAGAAAGTGCTCAGTGAGAAATTATTCATATATTTAGTTGAGAAGATAGTCATGACAGAAAATTTATCAAAGACAATATAGAAAGACAATATGATAAGGAGAAATCTTGATAGACAAGAGGATGTAAGACTGAAATATGTGTTATGTTGTATTACCCACCCAACCTACACCACAAAGTAAAACAGGTGTTAAAATAAGAACACACACATGTTGTTTACATAGGTAAAACTTAAAAGCACATGTAGTTGAATGTTAGGTTCTGCAATGAAATGTTACCGAATTGAGCATCCAAGAGATACATGAATTTCACCAAACTGACAGAGTTCAAGAAGCAGAGTATTTAGAACATTGACAGACACCAGAAAAGCATAATGATACATGAAGATCACATGTATAAGCTTCATGTGGCTTCTTTCTATTTAGACCAAAGGTTTGGAATTACACTGAACTTCGAGTGAGGTCATTGCTAGTGCCAGTACCGCCTGACTGGCCCTCGTGCTGGTGGCATGTAAAAGCACCCACTACACTCTCAGAGTGGTTGGCGTTAGGAAGGGCATCCAGCTGTAGAAACTCTGCCAGATCAAGATTGGAGCCTGGTGCAGCCATTTGGTTCGCCAGTCCTCAGTCAAATCGCCCAACCCATGCTAGCATGGAAAGCGGATGCTAAATGATGATGATACTTCACCTTTGTCTTACTTGGAGAGTATATATTTTAGTCAATAACATTTTCATAGTCTAATCTCACAACCCCCACCTCCAAACCTCAACTGTTTGACAATGGACAGCATATACTATGTTACATGTTAATCGAAATTGAACCAAATCCTATGACTGCCACCCAGCCGTCGCCAGTGCCGCTGGACTGACTCCTGTGCAGGTGGCAAGTAAAGAAACACCATTTCGACCCTGTGCTTGAGGAGACCTATTGAGTCAAGTACATCAACATCAAAAATCAATGGAAATTGTAACTGTGATCCCTGTGCCGGTGGCACGTAAAAAACACTATCCGAATGTGGCCGATGCCAGCACCACCTTGACTGGCTTTCGTGCCGGTGGCACATAAAAAGCACCACCTGATCGTGGCTGTTGCCAGCCTCGCCTGTCACCTGTGCCAGTGACACATAAAAAGCACCCACTACACTCATGGAGTGGCTGGCGTTAGGAAGGGCATCCAGGTGTAGAAACACTGCCAGATCAGACTGGAGCCTGGTGCAGCCTTCTGGCTTCCCAGATCCCGGTCGAACCGTCCAACCCATGCTAGCATGGAAAACGAACGTTAAATGATGATGATCTTAGTCACTACCATACAGAGAGCAGAGAAGGCAAAAACAATAAGGTACAGAAAACTAGACAAGAGAGGCAGCTGTGTGTCAAATGTCAAGATAAACTCTCAAAGGGCTGCAGGACAACTCACAACTGCAACCAGTGGTAGCACTGTCAGATCAAGTATTTTGTTAGCTCATAAAGCTGAAATGGACTTCTCATGGAGATTGATGGACTTCAACATAGTTAATATGTTGTATAGAAATTACATAAAGATGATGTTTTTGGTTTGGAAATAATGTTTAGAAAGATGTAAAATTGTAATAGGAAGTATCTTTAATAAAACAACTTCATTTGAAACAATAATAATATATTAAAAAAAAATTTGATTGCATGAAAAATTATGTATAAACAGCTTTACTTTGCTTTAAAATTCCTATGACATAACCAGCTTTTAGAAGAGACAGATGCGAACAGAATTACAATTTTTGTTGCTGTCATATTAAGGCGGTAGTTTATATAGCAATCTTGTTTATCTGATAAAGATAAAATTTGCAGAAAAATAAAAGATGAAATGGGCGTTGATTAAGAGTTGGAATGCATATAGAAATTTGAGTTAGTGCACTGAGTAGTCTGCATTTCTTACATGATGGAAGGAAAATATATATATATGTACAGACACACAAGATGTACATACATACACACGCACATATATATACATACATATGCACACACACACATATATATATACATACATACGTATGCACACACACACATATACATATGTATATATATATATACACAAACATACATATACCTACATATATATGCACACACTATAATTATATATGCATGTGCGTGTATGTATATATATATATTAACCTTGACTAAGATACTGCAAGGCAAATTACCCAAAAGGGTTACATACTGAAGCATCTTTTAGAAAAGACGCAAAAACCCCAATTATGTTTATATTATTTCTAGGGTTCATTCGCATTAAAAAAACCTAGATTGACGCCCATTGAAACATCATGAACACCAAAAAAAAAAAAAAAGAAAAAAAGTATCTCGTATTAATCAACAGACATCACTCCTTGATTAAATTTTTCAAATTGTTAAATAAAACCTATGTCGTTCCTTACAGAATATCAATTAGTAATGACCAAAGAAAATTATGGTCCTGAAATATATAAATGATCTGCCAAATAACTATTTTCAGACTTTAAACTCTTTTGTTATTAAATTTTTGTTGAAATACACTGCCTTTGTTTTAGTTAATTTTGAAAATAATGAAATAACTGTCTGGTGTCTGGAACATATTTTGCATGAAATTTTGATGGTAGGTTTTAATTTAGATCACATTAAAACAAGGAATTCATTTTTACAGTGCCAGAGGCAATTTCAGGCAGTTAATATCAAAAGACTTAAATAAAGACTTCTCTGTGGTGAAAATCAATTCAATAAAAAAGTATACCTAACATTTTGCTTTTAATTTCTCTAAACACGAAATACCATGTACTGACTATTTTAAATGAACAGTTTCCTAAGATCACATTTAGATAAGCAGAGCAGTAGCCATGCTCTTTTGAAATAAAAAAAAAAGACAAAAAAAAAAAGACCAAAAGCAAACAAGCAAAAACAAAACAAAACAAAACAAACATTGCTATACATTATTTAACTTATTCTAACAGAAATAAAACTAAAAGCTTCCTTCACACAATTTCAGGTTGGCATATTGGTCTGAATGAGTTCACTGCATTAGAAATTGTTTAAGGATGAGCTTCCGATAGTAAAAAAAAATCTCAGAAAGACCATTGGATATCAGGAATATAGAAAACCATGACATCACCTTCTTTTCTATGCTGGAAATGAATCTGAAAATATGAATCTGGAAAATAGTACCTAGAATAATATTCTCAGACTGGATTCTAAGTTTTCTTTTGTCTATCCCAGTGGTTCTCAACCAGGGTCCATATAAGATTTTTGGGGTTCTACACAACAAAACTATAAATTGGGCATCCACAATATTATTTTAGGGGCCACTGAAAAAATTTTTACTCTAGATGTATGTATTGGCATGTATTGCAAGAAACAGCTAGATTTCTTTCTATAACATTTTACATATTTCAACCTACACAAATTGTGTGAAAAAATAAAATAGGAATTTTGAAAGAAGCTTCTATAAAACTAGTATTTAAACATCAAATGGCTTGGGGGAAGGGGGGCTCTTCCAGAATAAAATAGTAATCAAAGGGGTCCATATGTAAAAAAAATTATCCCTTGATGATAGCTAATGTTTATCACCCACTCATGGTAGTTTTATTTTCTCACATAGAGACACAGGCATACCTGTGTGGTTAAGATGTTTGCTTATCAACCACACAGCTTTAGGTTCAGTCACCCTGCATGGCACCTCAGGTGAGTGTCTCCTATAGCTCTTGGCCAACCAAAGCCTTATGAATGAATTTGGTAGATGGACATTGAAAGAAGTCCACTGTGCAAGTGTGTGTGAATATTTGTGTCTCCTTGTCTTGATGTTATGTGATTGTTGTAAATAATGTTATGAATATGAAAACATGTTTAGCCAAGGGGAAATACTACTTTGATCGGAATATTTCCAATGGTTGGCAACAGGAAGAGCATCCAGCCATAGAAATCTGCTTCAACAAACTCCATCCAATTCATGCAAGTATGAAAATGTGGACATTAAAACAATGATGATGATGTTATCTCCTTAACAAACCACATTCAACAGATTCTCTGCCTTCCATTATTCATGTTATTTGCCAGTGCTGGTGCCAAGTAAGAAGCACTCAGTCCTCTTGGTAAAGTGGTTGGTGTTAGGAAGGACATCCAGCTGTAAAAACCCTGCTAAAACAGCCAGTGAAGCCTGGTGCAGTCTTCTGCCAAGCCAGCTCCTATCAAATCGTCCAGCCCATGCCAGCATGGAAAAAAGGATGGATGATGATGATAATGATGATGATGGTGATTCTACCACACATTAGTCCAGGCTATGATGAGTAAAGAATCTCTTTGGATTCCCACCAATGGAAATGACAATTTTTAAAACCACTCGTGGAGTGGTTGGCTTTAGGAAGGGCATCAAGCTGTAGAAACTCTGCCAGATCAGACTGGAGCCTGGTGCAGCCCCTGGCTTCCCAGACCCCGGTCGAACCGTCCAACCCGTGCTAGTGCGGAAAACGGACATTAAACGATGATGATGATGATGAACTCTAGGTCTCATAATCTATTTCCAACCCTAAGTATGGTTCTTGGATAGCAGAACATCCAAACTATTTTCCTATCAAAGCTATTATCCAAGAAGTGCATGGTTTCAGCTCATAATTTCCCTTGCTATTAGATACTCTAATGCATTTGGTGCAACTAGAGTTATAGTTTCTTATCTGTCAGCCAGAAATCCCATGATACTAACAAAAATAAATGTAGATGAAACAAAACAAAAAACAATAAAATTCTCCCAATTTTGTAGAAGATTTTGCAATAAAATCATTATTTTTACTTAGAAAAACAATTTCTTTTATAAAGATTTGATAGTTCTACTGAGATAAGTTTCTGTAAAAATAATTACACTCTACTGAAACCTGAAGCCATTAAATAATAATGGAAATTGAGAATTTATAAATATTAATAGAGCTTTTTAGTTTCTTCAGAAATCTTCCATAATATTAAATTGCTGATAGCATAGAGGGTTACGCACATACACTGTACTATTGTGTGTGTGTGTGTGTGTGTTTTAGTATTATTTGTCTGTACATTTCTCCGAAGTTGCTCTTCATAGCTATCACCATAGCTTGTGTTTCAACCTATCTAAAATTCTAAAACCACAAGAGGATTATGGAAGCTAGTTTTCAGCAGAAGTACCAAAAAAAAACCAAAGAGGCTAAGGAGCTAACTGAGGTCAAACTCTAGCTAGTAAGGGTGCAGTTGGTACATCAAGCTTAGGGGTGCTAATAAAATCTGTATGTAATAGCTTTGAAATCATCATCATCATCATGTAGCGTCCGCTTTCCATGCTGGCATGGGTTGGACGGTGCAACTGGGGTCTGGGAAGCCAGAAGGCTGCACCAGGCCCAGTCTGATCTGGCAATGTTTCTACGGCTGGATGCCCTTCCTAACGCCAACCACTCCATGAGTGTAGTGGGTGCTTTTTACGTGCCACCTGCACAGGTGCCAGACAAGTCTGGCAAACGGCCACGATCGGATGGTGCTTTTTACGTGCCACTGGCACGGAAGCCAGTCAGGGCGGCACTGGCAACGGCCATGTTCGGATGGTTCTCTTATGTGCCACCAGCACTGATATCACAGCGACAATTTCCATTCATGTTGATCAATTTTGATTTTTGATTTTTTCATTTTTGATTTGAATTTTATATATATAAATGGCAAAATGTCTGTCTGTGTGTATTTTTTATTTTATTTATTTATTTATCTAGTTTCAGCTCACAAGCTGTGGCCATGCTGGGGCACCGCCATTTAAAGGGAATGCTTACAGCACCTAGGTTTCCCAAGCGGTCACCCATCTAAGTACTAACTTCGCTGATCGGACGAGAACAGGTGTTTTCAACGTGATATGGCCGTAAGCATATGTGTGTATGTATGTGTGTGTGTATCTTTTATACAAATCCACAATTTTTCAGTTAGAGGGCTCGCACTTTCTATGGTTATTCAAAACCGTCCAAGGGTGGTCATGCACAGTCACCCCACAAAGCCATTAAAAAAATCAATAGAAGTGACTTTTTTGTGAATTTTCTATCCAAAACCCAATCAAAATGCCCGAAACTTGATACGCCAATTGAATGCCAGCTAGCTGTATGTGATTGGTCGGAGATTTGGACAGTACTCGCGTGTATGTGCGCACACACGCAGCTGTATATGTATGCACTAGCACTATGATCTGGTGTTGCCGGGTCATAGTACTAGTAATGTAATAATTTGTAATAGCTTTCGAATAACAAAGGCTGAAGACGCTCAACCCTTATTCTCTCGAAAAACAACGACGCCGTGGTGATCTCATTCTCGCTCACAACATCATAAGCAGAAAGTGTAACCTCTCGAAAGAGCTGTTTTTCACTCCTGCTCCAGAGCATGGGCTGCAGGGTCACTCTGAAAAGCTCTATCTACGACGATTTCATCTCAATCAAAGGAGAGGGGCTTTCTCTGTCCGGGTTGTGGATCTGTGGAATAAGCTGCCGGACAAGATAGCGAAGATGCTGACGACCGCTCAGTTCAAAGTCTCTCTTGACCAGAAATGGCCTGAACTCTTTGTATGACCACCCTCCTAGTACATAACTCCCTGTCCCCCTACATGGCCTTGCTCTTGCTTTTTGAGCCAATAAAAATTGAATTGAATTGAAAAAAATAACAATCGTCATCGTCATTGTCATCATGTCCGCTTTCCATGCTGGTATGGGTTGGACGGTTTGACTGAGGACTGGTGAGCCAGAGGGCTGCACCAGGCTCCAGTCTGATCTGACAAAATTTCTACAGCTGGATGCCCTTCCTAATGCCAACCACTCCGAGAGTGTAGTGGGTGCTTTTACATGTCTTTGCCATCTTTTAAAAAAGGAAAAGAACATGCTGGACAGTTTAACACCTGAAATGAAAGACAGGGGTTGTCGTAGGTGGAATACCTTTGATTGTATGTTGCTTGATTAGGGCTGATTAAGGACTAAACAACAACAACACTAATTAACATGTTTGCTAAAATGGATGGACACCACAGTGGCAGATTTGACCTAAAATAATATAAGAGATTACCATCATGAATTAGTTGTAGTTTCTGGGTTTACTTTTATCCATAAGTAAACCAGAAACTTTAACAGACAAATAGTAAACAGAATGGTTTCCTGCTGCTTAAAGAGCAGCTGCTTGCTAAAGCCAATCTTGCCATTGATAAAAAAAAAAATGGAAATATGTCTAATAGAAACCTGTGGAGTAACTTCTTACCAAGGCCATTTCTTACTCATTGATAAGTTAAGTGATAACATCACCACCCAAGCCTGCATTTCTGGGCATTGATAATATGGGAGTATAACAGATAGAGATGGGGAGGAGTGACTAATACACATAAACACACACTGAATCTGCAGAAGTGTACAAATAGGGTGACTTGTTGAACTAAAAGTAGATATAGTAAATATAATTTATCTCAAATTTGTCCTTTACTTTGGTGAACCTAATCTGACCCCTACTGGGAAGTTTCATTTTTTTTTTTTTTTTTTTTGTCTAACAAGGACCTAATTTTTTCATTCTTTATTTTTTGTTTATATTGTTCCTACAGGCAAGATGTTTAATGTTAAGCACAGGAAGTGACTTCATATAAAAGAGACATAGAGGTGTACACACCCAGATACATTCCATACAAATACATACAAGTAAACATGAAATACAAATAACACTCAAAAACTACAAATAAAAATATCTGTTTCTTAGCATTCATGTGATGGATATGTATTATTCTGAGGAGAACTGTAGATTCATTATATATATATATAATAGTTGTTTAGCTCCAGTTAACTATTACAAAGTAAAGCTATGATTAGAGGTAGTCTAGCTGTGAGCATACAGTATTTTTAGTTTGTATTGGATTACATTATCCTATGTGTCCTTTTTTTTAAGAGGAAATAGTGTGAGTAGAGGAGATTTAGCCACTATTTCTAGCAGGTCGAGTGGCTACATAGAGTTTCCATCTGTGACTTGTATATATATATATATATATATATATATATATATATATATAAAATATTATTAGAGACAAAACCACTATTTTGCAAAACAAACAAGAAAGACTTAATCAATACATAAAATTTTAATAAATAGTCAAAAAAACCGCCACTACAATTGTTCTTGTCTTGATCGACAATCTTCAGGTGGACTTCAAATTATAATTTGAAACTGACTTATTGGAAGTCCACCTGAAGATTGTCGATCAAGACAAGAAACAATTGTAGTGGCGGTTTTTTTGACTATTTATTAAAATTTTATGTATTGATTAAGTCTTTCCTTGTTTGTTTTGCAAAATAGTGATTTTGTCTCTAATAATATTTTATAATATTTTACTATAAAATTGGATTTAATCCTAAATCTGATTTTTTCCCTGTAAATTTGGATTTATTCCCTAATATTTATTATTATATATATATATATATATAAGTAGCAATAGCAGGTGTTACTTGTGTTCATATCTTATATTTATATAAATATAAATAAATTACGATTAAAAAATCATTCTAAGTTTCCTTCCACCCCTAATCTGATTTTCTTTATGACTGATCATGATCATAAGAAAGATCTGTGTCTCGTGATGATGCCAAGAAAAAAAGAAACAAAACAAACAAAAAAAAACTTGTACATTGAAAAATGGTAAGTTGAAAACAGGAAAATTTACATTATCAATCTAATTTGGAATGTAAATAACACGTGAAAAAGGAAAACAGTAGTGTGAAAAATGATTAACATCTGCATGCATGCATATATATATATATATATATATAGGAGATAGGGGTACGTTACGCCGCAATAATATATGTATAGAAATTAAATATAAATTATAAATTACAAAGTGGGAAAAGAACGCAAAAACACACAAAGAGACGGGTCACTCGAAGCCTCTAATCTTCAGTCGGGAACCGGATCATCTTAGCAATTTCGGCTGTTTAATCTCGATTTATTGCTCCGATCCGGCCAGCCCCAAAGAAAAACTAAGCCACGGGCATTAGATTTCTTGGAAAGAGGATTGAATGTATACGAAACAAGGACAGGATGTCACACGAATATAAATACAAGAAACAAAAAATAGAAATAAAAAACAAGAATAGTAAACAGGACAAAAACAGCGGATATATATATATATATATATATATATATATATATATATATAAGTAGTATGAATGAAACTCTTGGTTCTTAAATCACTAACTTTTACTAATTGTATATGTGTATATGTATCATCATCATCATTTAATGTCCCTTGTCCATGCTGGCATGGGTTGGACGGTTTGACCAGGGCTGGCAAGCTGGAAGGTTGTACGAGACTCCAGTCTGGTTCAGCATGGTTTCTGTGGCTGGCTGCCCTTCCTAACACCAACCACCCTGAGAGTGTAATGGCCACTGGCATGGGTACCATTTGCATGAAACCAGTATTTGCTACGAATATGATTTTACTTGGCTCGATGGGTCTTCACGAGCATGGCATAATGCCAAAGGTCTCGGTCATTCGTATATATAAATCCAAATTGAGGGAGTGGAGCAGGTCTACTCAATGAGGGGTACTCAGTTAGCTACTCGTTAGGCCAAAGATATCTTAATTACATGAAGGTTACATTGCCATTAAGGAATCCAAAGATATAATTTCAAATTATATCTTCGGTAAGTTAACTTGGGATTCCTTAACGACAATGTAACCTTCAGATAATTAAGATATCTTTGGCCTAATGAGAAGCTAGCTGAGTAACCCCCCCCCCCCACCTCATTGAGTAAATTATTACATCAGAGGTTCTGCTAGAAAAGAAACATGTAGACTGGATTTTACCTGCGCCACTCTTTCAATTTGGATTTTTGCTCACATTCAAAGCAACTCAAATTGCTAATCATGAGCTATTAAAAGAGTTTTTTCAACTTATCAAACTCCGATATGGGAAAAGCCTACAAGCTTTGACACAAATGAATTATTGTTGTTCTTGAATGTTGTTTTTTATACTTACCATGGATGGGTTGAAGCTTACAAACTTCCAACACTTAGATCCTTTGATCTTATAATTACACACACATACATACATACATACATATAATGTTGGCCTGCTCGCTTAGCCAGCGGGGTGGCGTCATTCGAAGGCTAAAAGAATGCAAAGCGCATTGTGACCAGCAATGTGTAGCAACATCTGATAGTCTGGTCGGTCACGGTGATATATATATATAATATATATATATATATATATATATATTATATATATATATAAAAAGTGATAATCACTGAAAGTGGATGGTACCTGCAGAAGAGGGAGACCCAGGAAAATATGGGATGAAGTGGTAAGGACAGATCTCAGGATGTTGGGCCCCACAGAAAAAATAACAATGGACTGAGATGTCTGGCGATATGAGGTTCTTGAGAAGACCTGCCTATGTCAGCAAAACTGAGTTCTAGAAGCGCTGTGTGTCCCACCCACACTTTACAAGAAAGCTTTTCACACACCCTACCACAACAAACTAAACTATATCTCTTTTCTTCCTCAGATTTTCATGTCATACACTATGCTTACTTCCCACTCCCCAATCCTGTCTTCTTGGACTGGGCCCACTATATCATTGCTATCTGCCACTCTCCCCCCATCTGTGTTCCACCCATACATAACAAGAAAACTTTTCACACACCCTACCCCAACAAACCAATCTACATATCTTCCTCACATTTCCTCCTTCATGTACTCTGCCTACCTCTCACTCCCCAATCCTGTCTTCATGGCCCTGTTTTCTCTGTATCACTGTTATTCAGTAGCTTCCCCTACTCTATATACCCAGGTTTTCACCACTCACTTCTCCTCCCCACTCTCTTATCACATTTCTGCAATATCCTGCCACTTGTATTATGACATTCGAACCTCAAGGCACTTGCACCAACTATATTTCTCTCTGCCTTGGCTTGACCATCCCCTTGTGAGTATGCCCAGCACTTTGCCACCATCTCTATCCTGCTTTCTTCCAATCTCTCTCTCTCTCTCTCTCTCCTTCTCCTGTACTTCCTTCAGATTGGGTAACCATGTATCCGCTTTGCTTGGAAATGCTTGGAAAACTGACCCTAGCTAACTGAATGCTTCAAGTATACATCGGCATTAAAGAATAAACCTTATGAAATATACTGAAGATTACCAAGACAAAATCTATATATATAAAGCTGAAGTTGTCTGTGTATGGCAGGTTTGGTAGCCTTCAACTAACACTATCTCCTCCGAGACCCAGCGGCGCAAGTTGACCAAAATTGAGAGTATGATAGAAGGCTTGCTCTTCCTTCTGTAGAAGAAAAAATTCAAATCGGACCATGTTAACACCAAAAATTATTTACACCAAAAGGTGCTTTTTCTCTATGAAAATTCCTATTTTTTACGATTTTTTTACTGCTGTGTCGCCATTTTTCAGTGTATTTCAACCAGAAAAATGTTCACTTAAAGAGAACAGCAAGCTACCATACTACACATTTTTTATTTTTCAAAAATTCCAATTCTAAAGGGTTGAAACAAACCCGAGCAACGCCGGGCGATACTGCTGCTGCTAGTTTTGAATAAATAAAGGATACTATTAGCTTGCCTGAGTTCCAGCATCTTCTAGTACATAGAAGAATGTGAATATTTTGACTTAGCCATCTCTCAATTAAGCTTTGCTAGATACTTTCTAGCTTCTAGGTGACAAAAGCCAAGAAAATCATTGAATGGATTTTCCATAGAGTTGGAGAAGCTATAGAAGAATTACAATTTCCATCGTTATGTGAAGTGTAGTGATGAGGCAATGCATAATGCATTCAATTGTTGGCATAACATATGCAGAATGCAAAATTATATTCACTCTAATTAAGGCACTACAGGGAATGAATAGACAGAGTTTTGACAGTATCACGTGGAGGACTATCAATTTGGATCTTAGGTCATGTATCTTTCTGAGAAGCATTGGGAATTGGTGCTTCCTGAGGTATTATACACTTTAAAATCACTGGTGTATACAGGTGGCGAGCTGGCAGAAACGTTAGCACGCCGGGTGAAATGCTTAGCGGTATTTTGTCTGTTGTTACATTCTCAGTTCAAATTCCACCGAGGTCGACTTTGCCTTTCATCCTTTCGGGGTCAATAAATAAAGTACCAGTTTCGCACTGGGGTTGATATAATCAACTTAATCCCTTAGTCTATCCTTGTTTGTCCCCTCTATGTTTAGCCCCTTGTGGGCAGTAAAGAAATATATACAGCAACAAATACTACACACTATGAAGTTTTTCTTATCAACATCCCTCTTCCCATGGAAATCTGCTGTCCTCCTGACTAATGACTCTTAGACTAGTACTCCTAAGGAAGTTCATGAGAAATATCAAGCACAGACCATTCGTAGATAAGTTGAACTCTTTGATAATAATCCAGCTTATGAAATTATCAGGTATTTTGATGGATGGGAATCTACTGTTCCTGTTCATGACTTGGCTCCTTGTCCTGAAGCCCAGCCGATTACCACCATTTCTATTATCTTGTATTGTTTAATTTTTTCAGCTATTCGACTGTGACCATGCTGGGGCATTGTCTTGAAGGGTTTTAGTTGAACAAATCGACTCCAGTGCTTATTTTTTTTAAAGCCTAGTACTAATTCTATTGATCTCTTTTGCCAAACCACTAAGTTATAGGGACATAAACAAACCAACACCAGTTGTCAAGTGATGGTGGGCAAACACAAAGACACCCATCCAAATACACACACACACAGATATGATGAGCTTTGATCAACTCCTTACCAAATCACAAGGCTTTGATCAACCTAGGGCTATAGAAGAAGGCACCTGCCCTTGGTGCCATACATGGAACTGAACCTGAAACCATGTGGTTGAGAAGAAAACATCTTAACCACACAGCCATATATATGTGCGTGTGTGGAAGCATGTGGCGTACTGGTTGTGGTACTGAACTCATCATTGTAAGATTGTGGTTTCAATTCCTTCCTTAATCAGGCAACACATTGTTCCAGTCCTCTTAGCTAGCAAAAGTGGGTAATCTTGTGATGGACTGGTGTCCTGTCCAGGGAAGAATATATGCACCATGGAAACCAGCACTATGAGTCTATAATGACTTGGAAAGGATCTTTATTCAATACACACACACACAAAATAAAAGGAAAAAGTGCCGGCCGGCCGGCCAGCCGATTCCAGTCTACTTAGTTCATAATTTGGTGATATTCAGTAGGATCCTTTACCTTTAAGAATTAAATCTTTAAACTAGCAAATAGTACCCTCCCAACTACCGCCAAAAGAGTAATGTGTAAATTTTGGAAAAGTTGTAATCCACTAGTTGTAGCCTAATTTGGCAACCCTGATAACACATATTAACAAGAAGAAGAAAACTGATTCAATGACCATTTGAACCTGCACAGTTGGTGATGCCAAGAAACTTAACAGCTCCCATGGTAAATTTGCCAGCAATTTTGGAACTCAGCCACCTACTTTAATTATTTATTTTTTTTTTTTTTGTAATCACTTTTAAGTAGTAGTAGTAGTATTGGTAGTGGTGGTGGTGATGGTGGTGGTGGTGGTAGTAGTAGTAGTAGTGATGGTAAGAACAGTAGCAGCACAGACTCTGCAAGAGATAGATGGGCAAGGGTGATAGTAATAGTTATGGCTTGAGTTGCATGAGTGGCAATACTACATGAAATAGCAGTAGTAGTAGTACCAACTGCAGCAGCTGTTGCAGATTGGGCAATACTTAAAGAGGGTAAACTCTATCATGTTTTGAGAGAATGAGAGAGAGAGTGAGAGAGTGAGAGGGGGGGGAGAGAGAGAGAGAGAGAGAGAGTGTGTACATGTGCATAGGTGGTGGTGGCAGGTAGCACTCTTGTTAATTTCAGCAGTAACATATGTGTGTGGGTGGTAACCACAACCCTACTGAAGGCAACCTCAAGCAAAAAAAAAAACACCCACCCACAACTAACAGCAGTAGTAGAATGACTAACCAAGACCAGTGCTGGTGTTAGAAGCCCCCCCCGCCCCCCCCCCTTCTCGGTGAAGAGACAAAGGTCATTAGCAAAGTGTTTACTTTTGAGGGAGTAATTTACTTTAACTCAAGTACTAAGATATCTTAACGATGTTAATAGACAAAGCAAGGTCAATGTCATGCTGACAGCCGCGCCCAACCTTTTCCATCTAGTTACTAATTTAGGTTATTAGGTCATTCCAAAGTTAGTTCCACCACCCACCACCACCACCACACACCTGTCTTACACCCCCACCCCGTCTCCAACCAATAAATTAATCAAAGAAATGAAATAGTAGAAACAAATGGCATGGTGGGGGGGTGGGGGTGTTTATGAACAATGCAACACTTCTAATGCTTTTTTTTCTTTTTTTTTTTTCTTTCAGATATCTCACTTCGTTAGTAGTATTACCAGTGCCAAATTCTTGCTCTTCAACCATTGCATGCAGATTGGAGACAAATATAAGGATTATAATGCAGATCTGCCAAGTTTGGTTAGACCATTTTAAAATAAGGTAAAAAAAATAAAATAAAAAAAATAAAAAGAAAAAAAGAAGGAAAGAAAAAAACAAAAAAAAACATGTTTTACTATTTAAAACTTTGGTCCATTCAATTTGTGATTTTTATCTCATTAGTTTGATTATAAAAGACTGATAATAATATCGTGAAATTGCAAAACATTTATTCTCTAAATACAAGATTTCTTAGATTGCTTTCCAAACTCGGAATGAACAGAGAATTTTAATGATTCAGAAAAGATTGCCCAAGTAAGATAAACAGTTAATACCTAATTACTAACAAATAAAAAGCTGTGTACTTGGCAAATACTCTTAAAACATTTGAATGGCTCAGTCCATTAAGCTGAAAACAGTAACACAGCTCCATTCAATTAACTGAAGCCTCTCTTTCTCTCCAAGCAGAACTCTGTTACTATCTAAGAAAGGAAATCATCATTGCCTTACATACATTGTTATAGATCTTAGGAAAAAAAAAAAGCATATCTTTCCATTTAGAGGAAGAAGGAAAAAAATATCTGACATTGTTTAGCAATAGTTTATGGTTAACAATAAAAATAGAATCAGTAAATGATATATGGTAAATAGGCAATTCCATTATTCTTGATAAAATTCCATTCATATCAGAACAGTACAAGGGACTTTTGGAATTTAGACAGAAGTTCCACAAGTACATAACAGATCTACTCAATTAGTGAAATGGTTGTTAATATATTTAAAGCAACAAGCAAAGACATTTTACTTATTCAAAATTGCAGCTATAGTGAAAAGTATCAATCGTTATCATAATGACCAACTCTGGCAAGAAAAGCAAGGTAGACAACCCAGGAATTTTAATTGAATAGAATACAGTTAAGAGTGAATCTGTTCATTGGTCATATAGTGACAACTCTAGACATGTTTCAATCTTTTGTATGCATTCAGCCTTGCCATTGAAATTTAATCTTCTGAAGTTGTTTATTGACTTGCATCAATTGAGCTTGGTTTAGGGTAGACCTGAATGTCCACTTTGCAATGATATATATATGCTGCATTGATCTGATTTTAGTGTCTGCATTGCAAACTGAATCAGCAATCTGAATGACTTTATCTATGAATCAATCATCTTCAGGATGAAAAGGATGAGTCAACTCTGGTAAGACTGCACTAAGACTCGAGATGTCTTTCACACAGTAACATCTTTATAATCTTTGTTTCCTGTCCTCACTGAATGATTATTTCAACATTTTTTTTTCTACAACTAGCAATCATTTGAATATCAAGTGGAAGTGGTACCTATTGTTAGATACTCAGCAAAACTGAGGATGCATAGCAAAACTGAGGATACATAGTGCTTTACCTAAGAGGTCATATCACTTTGAATGCTATATCAAAACTGAGTAATGACTAATGAATGATCAATCACTATACCTTCTGACAATGCACAACATGGCTCAGTTTATAATGATTTTCAATATAAAGCCATAAACCACAAATTTGGGCGAGAGATATATCAATAAAACAGAACCCAGTACTTAAGTATTTCAACTTGGACGGATGACAACAGAGTTATACCTGCTGCAATTCGAAATCAGAATGTAAACAGTCATAAGTAACTACAACAAAGTGTTTTGTCCAATTCTGCTTATCAGTCACCCTTTCAAATGATAGACTTTTATCAACTTTTATTTGTTTCAGTCACTGAACTGTGGCCACGCTGGGGTACTGTCTTGAAGGATTTTTGTTGAATAAATCAGTTCCACTACTTAAGTTTGGCATTTATTTTATTGGCTTCTTTTGCTGAACCACTAAGTTACTGGTACATAAGCAAATCAACACAGTTTCTCAAGTGGTGGTAGTGGGGACACACAAGCACACACACACATAATGGGCTGCTATATAGTTTCTATGGTCCAAGACATTTGCCCGAGGTGCCATGCAGTGGGACTGAACCTGAAACTAAATGGTTGCAAAGCAAGCTTCTAAGCCATACCTGTACTGATAATGATAATAATGGCTGAAACCGGCTCTGGCTCTGTAGTACAAATGTCTTGTTTTCATAAGTTTTGAATTAAAATCTTTCACCAAAGCTTAGTCACAATTTGTGTTCCTAACACTAGCTTATTTATAACTAAGTTATTTTACTAAATTCTTTGTTATATTTCAAATAATTGAAAGAAACAAAGAGCATCTCAAAATAAATACGGTAATGAAAGGGTTAAACAATTGTAAAGAACACTAATTTTTATCATTTTCAATTCCTTAGTGTTTCTAAATGTAACAGAATCTGAAAAATTTTCGTTCTCCTTTCCAAAATATTTGGTACTGAGTTTTATAGTTAGTTCTTATCAGGACTGAGATTTATCTGAAGAAAAAACAAAATAAAACAAAAAACAAACATATTTTCAATAGTGATATCATATATTCTCCAACAAAATACCTACAAACATTAGTATATACATTTCTATTTCCTCAATTTATGACATGTGGCAATTAAATCAGACTTCTTCCTTCCTCTTACATTTCGTTTTTCAGGAAGTTAGAGGTACAATGGTTATGAATGCTACTTCTATTGTAGTGCAAGGAAGAAATATTAGAAATATACTGAAATTTCATCTTTTAATAATAAGTATCTAATCTCTTACACTGAAACAGTAGGGGGCTGTAAACATTTATATACATACTCTTTACTCTTTTACTTGTTCCAGTCATTTGACTGTGGCCATGCTGGAGCACCACCTTTTAGTCGAGCAAATCAACCCCAGGACTTATGCTTTGTAAGCCTAGTGCTTATTCTATCGGTCTCTTTTCCTGAACTGCTAAGTTACGGGGATGTAAACACACCAGCATCGGTTCTCAAACGATGTTGGGGGGGGAGGACGAACACAGACACACAAACATATATACATACATATATATATATATATACGACGGGTTTCTTTCAGTTTCCGTCTACCAAATCCACTCACAAGGCTATAGTAGAAGACACTTGCCCAAGGTGCCACGCAGTGGGACTGAACCTGGAACCATGTGGTTCGTAAGTAAGCTACTTACCGCACAGCCACTCCTACATACACACACAATATATTTTATCTTATATCTTTTACTTGTTTCAGTCATATTAGACTGGCCATGCTGGAGCACCACCTAGAAGAATTATTATTACAAATGAATCAATACTTATTTTTTATTAAGCCTGGTACTTATTCTACTGGTCACTTTTGCTGAACTGCTAAGTTACAGGGACGTAAAATGCATCAACACTAGTTGTCAAGTGGTAGTGGGGGATAAACACATATGATGGGCTTCTTTCAGTTTCTGTCTCCCAAGTCTATTCATAAGGTTTTGGTCAGCCAGAGGCAGAAGTAGGAGACACTTGCCCAAGGTGCCATGCAGTGAGACTGAACCTGCAACCATGTGGTTGGGAAGCAAGCTTCTTACTACAGACACACCTGTGCCTACACACACACACACACACACACACACACACACACAAACAGAAATAAACAGGAGAGTCATAACTGGAATTCTTTTGATCATAAGTTTGCTTGATCAGAAATGTCCTGAAGCTAAAAAACACAAGATTCCCAACTATAGTTTCAAGTTTGTCAAGCAGTTTAAAAGCCCCAACAAGGTTTCAACTTATTACAGTTGCACAGCACTTTAGTCAGGTGAAAATAAACTCTACGGTTGTAAGAAAGCCTCTAGACTAGTTCTCAACCATTTCTAACCTATGGATCCCTTCAATCTTTATTTTATTTGGGTGGACTCTCATAGACATTTCGTTGCTTTAAAAAATTCTATTATATTTTTATAGTTTAGGAATTGTATTAAAAATGTTGTTAAAATTGTTGGATCTTTTCGGTTTGAACGGCAGTTTTTAACATAATTTCTAGGTAACTAAACACTTTTAAACTTCGTATACTGGTATAATGTGTTTATAAAACATCTTTTTCTCTTGGTTTTATTGAGAAAATTCTATGGTTTGTAAGATATTTGTTGTTGTTTTTTCTTCTGTTTCTGCAATTTCAACCAATCAATAACGTCTATTGAGGTGAAAACATTCTGTGCCGTATGGATATGTCCCTCGTTTAAGAAACAGATTGGGTTTATTTACATTTGTGAAGAAAAAAAGATACCCCCCCCCCAACTAACCCTAACACTGATTGAAATGCAATAGATCGATATTAGGGTCATAATTATGGGCGACAATTTCATATGACACCGCTAGAAAAAACTGCCGGTCGAACCGAAAAGATCTCCGCTCCTCTAGACCGTCACTTGCTTTACCAGAAACAACAGTCAAATTCCTTCAGACAACATTAAGAGAGATAGAGAAAGAACAGTCAGTATAATCCTCTTTAAATAAAACCATGAGATGGTCACGGCTGAACGCCTTTGATCATAGCGAGACACTTGATCAAGAAAGCATATATGAACAAACGGCCCATCTGAAATCCAACAGATACTTATAGCGTTGCTAAGGACTATCATTTTTCATTATGCCTACAGGATATAATTATCTGTTTAGATTTGTGACTATACGAGAGAGAGAGATCAAAAGAGACACGCTATCAACAATAGGCAATATCGTTACAGTGTTCTTTAATCTGATACTTTCCATGTGAAAGAATTTCTTTTAACTATAGATACAGCTGAACATTTTTTTTTTACTCATTTATCTGTTCTCGGATGGAAGCCACAGCATACCGTTTTCTGGCTTATCATTGGTTGTGAAAGAATATTTGCTTTTTTAATTTTTTAATGTATATACACTATCAATTACAGCTATTAGTGAAGCTAATATAGGAAAGGAAACACTACAAGCAACTTGAGCTAATGAATCAATAACGAAGCTGGTGAAGATGAGCATGCACATGGAAAAAGCAATTTGTAATTGCTGCAAGATGTAAGGTCAAACAAGTTGTAGCGAGAGTATCTGGAAAATAACATTATTACTATGTAGTGCACGTGGATCTAGAAATATTTATTGACAGACTGCAGGTCTATAGTCTGGAGGATACAACGTCTTTAGAGGGCTGTTTGTAACCCTGTCCTCATCATGTCTGTTTTGGATTGGCTTCGGATCTTTTCGGTTTGAACGGCAGTTTTTAACATAATTTCTAGGTAACTAAAAAATTTTAAACTTCGTATACTGGTAGAATGTGTTTATAAAACATCTTTTTCTCTTGGTTTTATTGAGAAAATTCTATAGTTTGTAAGATATTTGTTGTTGTTTTTTCTTCTGTTTCTGCAATTTCAACCAATCAATAACGTCTACTGAGGTGAAAACATTCTGTGCCGTATGGATATGTCCCTCGTTTAAGAAACAGATTGGGTTTATTTTGTGAAGAAAAAAAGATACCCCCCCCCAACTAACCCTAACCCTAAAACTGATTGAAATGCAATAGATCGATATTAGGGTCATAATTATGGGTGACAATTTCATATGACACCGCTAGAAAAAACTGTCGTTCAAACCGAAAAGATCCATGGCTTCTACAGCTGGATACCATTCCCAATGCCAACCACTTCAAAGTCACTGTCAATACTATTCTTGTCAAAGAATAATAAGTTTGAATTCCACCAAATGTGTCGAGTAATATTTCAATTTAATGTAAAGTTGTTTCTCTTATAACATAAAAACAAACATTATATGTGAAGTGAATAGCAAGGACTCAATATCTTAGTGAAAAATGAATGAGTGTACTAACAAAAAAAGAGGGTTTTGAAAGACTGCTTAGAAATTGAGATTTTGATACATAGCTTTAGACCTGTGATGGACGGCGAGAGAAACAAATTGATGAGAATCTATCTGAGTAGTTTATTACAAAAAATAGACTTATTCCATTACCTATGACTTAAATCATTATCTAAACTGGTGTCTAGGAATGAGGTGGGGTTTGCTAGATAAAGTTTAAGAAATTATTTAGTGTCTGCTGATGATGTAAGGACATTTTTTTGCTGAAGGAATGGCTAACAACAACTTGCATATCTCAGAATATGCATGGCAGAGAAACACGGATGGTTGATTTAATAATAATAATAATAATAATAATAATAATAGTGTACAGTGCTCAGGTGCACTACAACTCATCTAAAGTGTATATATAATCAGGTGTAGTTTCAGCGGATTTCGGAAAGCATGAGGGCCTTAAAGGATGCAGTGTCATGGCAGTCAACAACTGATGCAGGCAGTTTATTCCATGCATTTAGATGGCATTCATTAAATAACTTGAGCGAAAAAAGAATAAAAAGTTTGATACAATATGAACCTGAAAAGAGTGAGAAGTTTGAGTACAAATTTGGAGAAATACCTAGGTATAAAAGCATTTAATAGTGTTTGATATAATGATATATTTTATATTTTATGGGTTACGAATACTTAACGAGTTGATAGCTATATACAGAATTATACTAACGAATGCCTTAGATAAAATACAGCAACAATGAAGATATATTGGAAATTTATTCAACATACACACATAAACATATGAAAATATAGATGCGATGATGATAACTTTTAAACTGCTTAAAAAATTGTTTTTGATAACAGATAAATGTTTTATTAAAAAGTAGGAAAAAGTTAAATAGGATATCATAAATATAAGAGCCTATGCAATAAAATAACTCTAAGTGCATTAAATATTTTATTATAGGTAGATTTACTGAAGTTGAATAAATATAGTTATTGACAATTACAACTGTGTTTTTTTATCATTTAGCTTCAAATTGAAAATGTATTCGTCAGTTATTGTTAGTTAAAAACGAACTGAAATACGTTTTGCTGTTATAATAAAGACTACTACTGCTACTACTACTATAACTGCTATTTAAATTTTTTTAAATTTATTATATTTAGAATATATCATACAGTTTATATTTCTCACTGGTAATTACCAGAAAATAGTGCGTATATATAAGTGTATGGTATACATGTGTGTGTATGTGGTGTGTGTGTGTGTGTAATAATGGTGTTGCACATGCATATAGTGCCAATATGCTGAATTTCTGATTCGATTTGATTCCTACATGATAGACTTTCAGAAGGACATGAACAACACAACATTGCATTACTTTATTCACTCAATGACTGCATAAACTACATCTTTGAACACACACACATACATACATATGTACATATAAGTGTGTGTGTGTGTGTGTGTGTGTGTGTGTTTGTGTGTGTGTGTGTGTGTGTGTATGTGTGTATGTGTGTATGTATGTATGTATGTAGTGTGTGTGTGTGTGTGAAAGATTCGAGCGAGGTCGTTGCTAGTACTGCCTGACTGGCCCCGTGCCAGTGGCACGTAAAAAGCACCCACTACACTCTCGCAGTGGTTGGCGTTAGGAAGGGCATCCAGCTGTAGAAACTCTGCTAGATCAAGATTGAAGCCTGGTGCAGCCAGTCCTCAGTCATTCGTCCAACCCATGCTAGCATGGAAAGCGGACGTTAAACGATGATGATGATATATAAGAATTTTTTGCGTAATAAAAAACCAAGGCTGTAAAGATATTAGAGCATTTATATATAGAAGGTCTTACAGCTGTTTCTAGGATATTAATTAATAATATCCCTTCATCAGTGATGGTGTGAGAGGAAAAATTAGGTCATAGTTAGTTTAGATGTGATACAATACAAAATAGAGAGTGAGGTGGAGGAAAGAAAATAGATGTAAGATATGTACGGGTATTGAAGTTATAAATCTGTTTTATAGGCATAATGGTATATATGTAATATTCCAATATCCTTTGAGTAAAATCCAAAAGTCCAACAAAGTTTAATACGAGTCCTTCCAAATATAGAGTTTATAAGCAATGTAAGATCTTTATACATATATATATATAAAGATGTGAATTAAAACTGAAAATTTGTAAAGGTAACTTGCAATTTTTTTTTAATGTTCTTCAGAGAACAATACTCAGCTCAATAAATGTTTTGTTCCAGCCATCTTTGTGCATGAAAGGGAATATTTTTATTCCTCGTTATTCAGCAGATTGGGCTACATTTTACTGAAGTTTATTAAAATTTTCAACATGTTAAAGAGATATTCTTTCCCTTCAATAGGATGAGAAGTTACCATAGATTTTTTTATCCCCATCGCCAGGACATTAAGCTTTGGCATACTAACGATTAAACGTCATTTTAGCTGCTTTCAACAATGAACTCTCCCACTTTGTGAGTGGTAGTATGACTGAATGGTTAAACAATTTGTTTCACAATTAAAAAGTCAAAGGTTTAATTCCACTGCCTCAAGCTTTTGGGATCAAACTGAGTGGACGGAGACTGTTTGGGAGGAAACCTGACGGATGGATTATAGCCATAATCTAAAGTTATAGATTTGTCAAAGATAGTGTCAAATTGAGTCTACTTGAGGATTATATCAATGGTACATGTGTATCGTTAGGTGCAGGCATGGATGTGTGATTAAGAAGCTTGTTTGCAGCCATGTAGTTTCAGGTTCAGTCCTACTGAGTGGCACCTTGGCCAAGTATTTTCTACAACACCCCCAGGTTGACCAATGCCTTCTGAGTGAATTTGGCAGAGGAAAACTATGTCGAAACCTGTCGTTTATGCATGAGTGTGTGTGCTGGTGGCATGTAAAAATCACCCACTACACTCTTGGAGTGGCTGGCATTAGGAAGGGCATCCAGCCATAGAAACCATGCCAAATTAGATTGGTATCTGGGGCAGCTCACCAGCTTACCAGTTTTCAGTTAAACCGTCCAACTCATGCCAGCATGGAAAATGGACGTTAAATGATGATGACGATGTGTCTGTTTGTTTTTGTCTGTCTTCTCCATCTCCTGATAACCAATGCTGGTTTGTTTACATCCCTGTAAAACTTAGTGGTTTGGCAAAAGAGATTGATTGAATAGGGATCAGGCTTGAAGAAAATGCAAGTACTGGTGGGTAGTGAGGGGAGGGTCGATCCATTTCACTAAACTCCTCAAGGTGGTACCCCAGTATGGCCAAAGTTCAATGACTGAAAAAAGTAAAAGGTAAAAGGTGTATGTGGAGTATGCAGTCCCTTACATGTCTATTAATTGCCAAGTTGTTCAAATAACTGAATCCTCATAATTGAAAATGAAAGAAATTCCTCATTTATGTGTTATAACCGCAATACCCATCCAGCAAGACCACTTACAGCTTGGTGGTCTAAACCACTGAGAATTAAATGTCTGTGTCTATGCCACAAGCAAAGTGTATTACTAGTCAGTGGTGAGACATGAACCACACACCTTCTTGTTGGTAGTCTGTTATACAATCAACAAGGCTGGCTTTGATAGCAAAGAGAAACAGATGTAAACAAAACAGGTTCTTATATGATAATAACGATTTAAACTTGATAAAATTACTTCAAAGAATTAAGCTGAAAGCAAACATATAAACCTACATACATTATTTGCTCGACCTGCTAATATAGAAGTGAAATCATTCCTTAAATAAATTACTTCTGTCCTAAATCTGGGAACCATATGTTACAAGTCTAAAGCCAATAGGCTAAAGAATTTGAACACGATGTACATATGCTAGCATTAAGTACTTGCATACAATCTTTTATCAGCAACATGCCTCTATTTATATGTATGTATATATTTATATATATATGCATGTATATGTATATATATATATATATATATATATAAAACATTATTGGTGAATTGAAGAACAGTTTCGATAAACAGTTTCGCCATGGGCTCTTAGGAGCATAGTTTGATTTGTTTTTGCTCCGCCTCTGTTCTGTTTTTGTTTTTCCAACGGATTTCCTATTTTCTTCCTGAAGAGAAAGACACAATATGGTCCCATTATTCAATCGGATTTTGGTAATTTGTGCCTTTCGAAACACGTGTAGAATGAAATAAAACGATTTCTGTTCAATCTGCGTTCAGCTCCATTTCTTCAATTCACCAATAATGTTTTAATTTCAATTATCCGCACCAACGCACGGTTGCAACACCATATGGTTGTACCTCCAACCGTGCTGTTTACTGCTGTGATTTTTGCTACTAAGGTATCGGTTAAACTTTTGATTAATCTACTACAAGATTATTCATCTTTCTATTTCACATAATATATATATATATATATATATATATATATATATGCATATGCATGTACATGTATATATATATATATATATATGCATGTACATGTATATATATATATATATATATGCATATGCATGTACATGTATATATATATATATATGCATGTACATGTATATATATATGATGTAGCACATGGGTTAACCTTGTTCTTGTTTAAATGAACTATACATAGAACTAAATTTAGAGATGTCAAAATTATCAGCATGAAAATAGTATTTTCCATTTTCAATTCACAAAAACAGCTTGAAATTTATGAAAGAGTTCTAGAATTAGATTTTTTTGTTATCAAACTAAAACCTTTTCAATCATTGCAAATATATTTATCCTGTTTTAGCAACGAAATGATGATAATGATGATGATAAAGAAGATAAAAAAATGTACACAAATTTCAAGAACTTTCTACTCATTTGTCTAGTCTTCCCTCTGTTGCATACAGCCTTCACTTCCCATGTGACAGAGAACAGTTTTGGCTCAATCCAGCAAACAATATCTAATCTGTGCATGACCTCAAGGGCTGTGGACTACGGAAAAGTTGAGACAGATGCAACAACAAAAAACATGAACTGATAAAATTTATCCAAATGCCTGAAAACTTGAAATTTCAAAGAACAACTGACAACTAGTGTAGGTTATCTAGCTGAGAGATGCCAAATCTATTTATTGTGGCAAACAAAAAAAAAATATAAGTTTTGAAAGTAATCCTGTTTTTCGCAGGTTACACCATTTAGTTTTTACATCTGTTTTTACATGCTGGCATGGGTTAGATGAAAATTTTAAGGCAGCTTTTTTTATAGTTTAATGCCTAACTACCTCCAACCCTTACCTACTTCCCAAGTAAGATTTATTTCCATTTTTACCCCATTCTACTACTCTTCACACACCAAAAACTGAAACTACTGGGCTTTTGTTAAGTCGGGAATGTAAATGAAAACACATTTTTTTTTGTCAGACAGAGTTGATAAGGACACATAGAATAACAGTGACATACATATATGGGGTGGAGGTGCGTAGCTTAGTGGTTAGGGTGTTGAACTCGTGATCTTAAAGTTGTGGTTTCGATTCCTGAACCAGGCGATGCGTTGTGTTCTTGAGCAAAACACTTCATTTCACGTTGCTCCAGTCCACTCAGCTGGCAAAAATGAGTAATCTTGCAATGGACTGGCGTCCTGTCCAGGTGGGGAATTTCTACGCCACTGAAACCAGGAAACCGGCCCTTATAAGCCTAGCATGGCTTGAGAAGGAACATTTATATACATATATGGTGAAATTCTCAGTTTCTGTCCACCAGTTCTACTCCTAAGATATTGGCTGGTCAGAGGCTATAGTAGAATACACTTGTCTAAAGTAATACATTTAGGGGTTGGACAAAATAATAGAAAAACCTAACATCATATCCTCCACCATCATCACTACAAGAACTGGAGACTGTTTTAGCTGAAGAATGGACAAAAATTCCTTTGGAAGCAATTCAAACTTTGTATGAGTCCATATCTCATAGACTTCAAGTTGTAATTACTGCCAAAGGTGGTCCTGCCCCATATTAAAATAAATTTGTTTGAAATTTTAAGGTGTTTCCATTATTTTGTCCAACCTCTGTAGACATATTTTAGTTTTAGGTATATACCTATGGATAAGCGGCTTCTTTTTCAAATTACTATTCATAAAACTTGGAATTTAATAAAACATAACTTTCAGAAAACTAGGAAATAATAATAATAATAATAATCATCATTATCCTCCTCCTCATCATCATCATCACCATCACCACCACCAACAACAACAACATCCATTGCCATGCTGGCATGGGAAGGATGGTTTGACCAGAGCTGGCAAGCTGCACCAGGGTCCAGTCAGATTTGGCATGGTTTCTACAGCTGGATACCCTTCCTAATGCCAACCACTTCATAGAATGTGCTGGGTGCTTTCACAAGGCACTACCATGAGTGCTTTACACCAAAGTAATGTGCTAAATTATACAACTGGCATTCAATTCATCATACATTTTACTTCCCTTGTTTATAATATTTGGTGCCGAGAACAATGTTTCATATGAATACATCATCATCATCATCGTTTAGCGTCCGTTTTCCATGCTAGCATGGTTGGACGGTTCTACTGGGGTCTGTGAAGCCAGAAGGCTTCATCAGGCCCAGTCAAATCTGGCAGTGTTTCTACGGCTGGATGCCCTTCCTAACGCCAACCACTCCGTGAGTGTAGTGGGTGCTTTTTACGTGCCACCCACACAGGTGCCAGACAGAGCTGGCAAACGGCCACGAACGGATGGTGCTTTTTATGTGCCACCGGCATGAGGGCCAGGCGAGGCTGGCAACGGATACGAACGGATGGTGCTTTTTACGTGCCATCGGCACGAGGCCAGTCGGGGCGGTGCTGGCAACGGTCGCGAAACGGAAGGTTCTCTTACATGCCACCGGCACTGGTAACACATCTGCAATTTCCATTGATCGATTTCGATTCTGATCCTCATAGATGAGAATATGGTTGGGAGAACTTATGTATGAATGTCAAGGAGCACCAAAAGTTTCGAGAATGCAATTCCACAGAGAAATTCAGTCAGCATATTTTTTGATACTTACTTGTACACATTCACATTCGATTTCTAAATTTGTTATAAAAGTAAAGAATTCTTGCTTCCACATAGAAATGCATTAGAAGTCAACTAACTGCAATACGGATCTCTTAAATTCAACCACTCAACTACATTTAATTTCAGATTTGTGGAATCTGCTTCACTGAGATATTCTATAAATTATATTGTTATCACTAACTCACTGAATTGAATAAAAATCTAGCAGAAAACCACCCACTCACAACCTTTAGAACTCCTATAAAATGTTTTGTGTGTTACTCAAGAGTCTTACAGCTGGTTTCTTCAAAACATTTTTTTCATTTTTGGGAAGCACTTGAAACTTTAAACTTTCTAAATCTTGTTGAGATATGCTGAGTTTACTCTCAAAACTTGATTAGACATCACATAAAGTTTCATGAAATCTTAAGTTCATTCAGGTGAAATGAAAATGCATAGAAAGTTTAAGCTTATTTAGCCAAGCAAAATTATTTGGCTAAGGAATATCAATGCCTTATATCTAAAAATAGCCTGATTTCAATTATAACAATTCAACAAATTTTTCAAGTACTTAATTTCAACTCAACCATCATACAGTATTCTGCCTCAGTAAAAACAATTGTAGACTGATCCAACTTCATATAAATATAAATATATACACCATTGAAGCCACTGGAAAATATACAGAGCATATATATTTAATAATAATAATGATATATATGTCATCATCATCATCATTTTAATGTCCACTTTTCCTTTGCTTGCATAAGTTGGACAAAGTTTATTGAGGCAGATTTTCTACAGCTGGATGCCCTTCCTGTCACCAACCCTCACCTGTTTTCAAGCAAGGTAATAATTCCCCATGGCCAGACATGTTCTCACAGAATATTGGAAATGAATGATACAACTTGTATGACGGTGACAATCATCATGATCATCATCATCATTTAACGTCCATTTTCCGTGCTAGCATGGGTTGGACGGTTCGAACGGGGTCTGGGAAGCCAGGAGGCTGCACCAAGCTCCAGTCTGATCTGGCAGTGTTTCTACAGCTGGAAGCCCTTCCTAACGCCAACCACTCTGTGAGTGTAGTGAGAGTTTTGTACGTGCCACCGGCACGGAGGCCAGTCGAGGCGACGCTGGCAACGGCCACGTTCGGATGGTTCTTTTACATGCCACCGGCACTGGTATCACAACTACAATTTCCATTGATTTTTGAGCGATTTCAATTTCGATTTTTTTGCAATTTTATAACTATCGTACAATGTCAAGACATGGAAACAAAAATGCACACACCCTCTCTCTCTCACACACACACACATATAATGAGCTTATTTCAGTTTCTGCCTACTAAATTCACTCACAAGGCTTTGGTTGACCCATGGCTATAGTAGAAAACACTTGCCCAAGGTGCCGCACAGTGAGACTAAACGCAGATCCATATAGTTGGGAAGCAAACTTCTTACCACACAATCGTGCTATATATCATGGTTGTGTGCTTAAGAAGTTCCTTTCACAACCACATGGATCTGGGTTCAGTCTGTGTGGAAGTTTGATGTACACGTGTGGGTGTGTGTGTCTGATCACCTCCATGGAACTTTATAGTTGGTGTTAGTTTGTTTACATTCTTGTAACTTAGCAGTTTGGCAAAAGAGGCCAATAGAATAAGTACCAGACTTAAAATAAGAACTGGGATTGATTTGTCTGACTAAACCCTTCAACATGGTCACACAAGTAAAAGAATTTATCCAAAGGTGCAGGAGTGGCAGTGTGGTAAGAAGCTAGCTTCCTAACCACATGGTTCTGGATTCAGCCCCACTGCGTGACACCTTGGGCAAGTGTCTTCTACTATAGCCTCGGGCTAACCAAAGCCTTGTGAATGGATTTGGAAGATGGAAACTGAATGAAGCCTGTTGTGTGTATGTATATATATATATATATATATATATATATACGTACCACCAGACCAGGGATCCTGGCTGGTTCAAGCGAAATCGAATTGAACCAGCCAGGATCCCTGGTCTGGTGGTACGTAAAAAACACTATCCGACTCGTGGCCGATGCCAGCGCCGCCTCGACTGGCTTCCGTGCCGGTGGCACATAAAATACAGCAATCCGACCGTGGCCGTTGCCAGCCTCGCCTGGCACCTGTGCAGGTGGCACGTAAAAAGCACCCACTACACTCACGGAGTTGTTGGCGTTAGGAAGGGCATCCAGCTGTAGAAACATTGCCAGATAAGACTGGAGCCTGGTGCAGCCTCCTGGCTTCCTAGATCCCCGGTTGAACCGTCCAACCCATGCTAGCATGGAGAACAGACGTTAAACGATGATGATGATGATATATATATATATAATAAAATACAAAATGGGACAAGGACGCAAAACAGCTGGACAACTAGATGATACAAAAAGGGACAACAAATCATCCAGATAGATGATACAAAAAAACAAGGGCGGGTCATTTGAAACCTTTTATCTTCAGTCAAGAACCGGATCATCCTTGCAATTTCGGCTGAATATATATATATATTTGTGTGTCTGTGTTTGTCTCCCCACAATCGCTTGACAACCGATGTTGGTGTGTTTATGTCCCCATAACTTAGCAGTTTGGCAAAAGGGACCAATAGAATAAGTACCAGGCTTATAAAGAATAAGTACTGGAGTAGATATAATTAATGAGATCCTTGAAGATGGTACTCTAGCTTGGCTACAGTCCAATGTTTGTAGCCAGCAAGAGAATAAAAGTATGTAAGTTATTTAAATGTGAATCATTCTGCTAGAACAGCAAGATATAAGAACTTGCAGACAATAATGAAGATTCATAAAGGTGGACCCGCAGTAAGAAGTTTCCTTCCCAAACACATGGCGCAAATTCAGTCCCGCTGTGTAGTACTCTAGATAAGTGTCTCCTACTATAGCCCTAGGCCAACCAAAGCCTTGAGAGTGGTGGCACGTAAAAAGCACCATCTGATTATGGCCGTTGCCAGCTTCGTCTGGTCTCCGTGTCGGTGGCATGTAAAAAGCACCATCTGATCGTGGTCGTTTGCCAGCCTCGTCTGGCATGTAAAAAGCACCCACTACACTCACGGAGTGGTTGGCATTAGGAATGGCATCCAGCTGTAGAAACATTGCCAGGTCAGACTGGGCCTGGTGCAGCCTTCTGGCTTCCCAGACCCCAGTTGAATCGTCCAACCCATGCTAGCATGGAAAGTGGATGTTAAATGATGATGAAGAAACTGAAAGAAGATCATTGTGTGTGTGTATGTGTGCGCGCATGTGTTACTGTATCTTTCACATCATGTGATGGTTATAAACGAGTGTTGCTATTATGTAAGCAGCATCTTTATTTCCAATCTTCCTTGAAAACATATATGACCATGAAGAAAAACAATTACCTTGCTTGGAAATAGGTGAGGTTTGGCAATATAAAGTGCCATAAAAAATCTGTCTTGACAACTTGTGTCCGAGTCATGTGAGCATTGAAAAGTGGACGTCAAAAACGATAATGAATAATATTAGTAATGAATAATGAAGTTCTCCTCACACAAGAGAATAACATTTGATGCATCAAGAATTATGAAAGCTAAGCATTGTAAGGCTAAAGGTTGATATAAATCCACTAATACTGATAGATCTGTTTATAAATACCAAGTGATGAATGCTCTTGAGAATAATCATTATTATCAAGATCACTTAATTTTGTCACAAAGGCACACATCATTGGTAAGGGAGTGTAATCAATTTAAATTTGTCCCATTATTTTGACTAGGTTTTAATTTATTGATCCCTAGATGGGTAAAAGTTGAAGTTCACTTTCATAGGATTAAAACAAAAATGATGAATTGATCTTTTATGTTTTATTTGTTTTAGTCACTGGATTGTGGCTGGGCTGGGGCATTGCCTTGAAGGATTTAATCAAATCAAGACCCCAATACTTATGTCTTTTGTTTTTTTAAAAAAACTCTGGTACTTATTTTATTGGACTCTTTTGCTAAAGTACTGGGTTACAAAGACATAAACAAACCAATACTGGTTGTTATGCAAGGGTGGGGGGATGCATGACAAATACAAACACAAAGACACACAAAAATAGACATATTATATACAGGGCACCATTCGAGTGTGATCATTACTAACGTCGCCTTAGTGGCACCTGTGCCGGTGGCATGTGTAAAAAGATTCGAGCGAGGTCATTGCCAGTACTGCCTGACCGGCCCTGTGCCGGTGGCATGTAAAAAGCCACCATTACACTCTCAGAGTGGTTGGTGTTAGGAAGGGCATCCAGCTGTAGAAACTCTGCCAGATCAATATTGGAGTCTGGTGCGGCCATCTGGTTCGCCAGCCCTCAGTCAAAATCGTCCAACCCATGCTAGCATGGAAAGCGGTCGTTAAACGATGATGATGATGATGAATAGGCTTCCACACAGTTTCCATCAGCCAAATTCACTCACAGGACATTGGTTGGCCTGCGGCTATAGTAGAAGATACAATGGAACTGAATTTGAAACCATATGGTTGCAAAACAAGCTTATTAACCACACAGCTATGCCTACACATACACATAGCCATATTTGGGATAGGGCCTTTTTTGAAATACTGTAATGAATAATAGAAATGACATTAGGCAGAAACATGGTTGTAATGGAAATAAAACTTTTAGACTCACAAAAACAAAATTTGAAGGAACAGGAGTAATTATATAAACAAAGACAACAAAATAATACTTGCCAGTTGACTAGAATCTGGAGTATTTCAAATATAGGATCTCTAATATAAAGATTATTGAATTCTAAAATTTCATATTATGTTCAGTAACTGAACAATCATTTTTAACACCTTTATAATTAAATATGCGTATTGAAAATCAATTCATTTGTTTCAGTTTCTTCATCATCAACAAAATCAATTAAACATCAATTTTTCATTGCAAATGTAAATTGAACAGTTTGTGTAGAACAGTTTCTCTAACCTGTCTCCTATTTAATCTATAATGGCAAACTAAGAGAAATGGAATCAAACTACTTTGCCACGATTCTTTCTTTGCTTCCTCATAAACCCGACATCCCTATTGGAACAAGGCATTTAAACTATTGACGCACTACAAGTAATATGCAACAACCAATGGTTCAATATTAAGCTATGTTAGCACTCCATCTCTCCAACAATTAAACTCCCGTTTACAAGACAACAAGGAGTCTAGATGGTGGCTTGATCTGCTAGAAACAACAGCCAAACCTTCCTTTAAACCTTTAGTATTCAGATTACTCTGTCAAATGTAATGCTTATTTGTTAACATTGTTTTGAATTAACCATGCATTCATTATCTTGTAGCTTTGAGATTTTGGTGATGATAGTGTTCATTTTTAGAATGACATTGTAGAATAGGTGTGAGAGGCAAGATCTGGCCAGTTTGAACATAAAACAAGGAGGAATATTTGGGCCTGATATCATCATCATCATCATTTAGCATCTATTATTCATACTGGCATGGGTTGGACGGTTTGATCAGGGCTGATAAGTTGGGAGGCTGAACCAGACTCCAGTCTGATTTGGCATGGTTTCTACTGCTGGGTGCCCTTCCTAATGCCAACCACTCAGAGAATGTAATGGATGCTTTTACATGCCACTGGTATCTGCCATGACTGCAATTTTACTTGACTTGATGAATCTTCTAACCCAGAGGCATCCTGTCTTAAATTTCTCTGTTATCTTGAGGATTATCACGAACAAGAGGGGGCTGAGGACCGATCCTTGGTGAACCCCTACTTGTACCCTGAATTTTTCATGGTTTAAATGCTAAAGGGTTAAATCATATCCCCTAGATACACAAGATCTTAATGTAAGATGGGTTGGTCACAGCTGGAATGATTTTGTCATAGGCTTGCTAGAGTAGAGCTGACTTGAAGTAAACAACAACTACAAAAGAAAAAAAAGCA
>NC_042998.1:183581809-183596809 GCF_006345805.1 Octopus sinensis
TTCAGACCATCCTGTCAAATGTAATATTTATTCACAGCATTTTAAATTAATCATACATTATCTCATTGCTTTAAAATTTTGATGATATGATTGTTTATTTTTAGAACAACACTGTAGGGTAGATGTGAGAGGCCAGAGCATAAAACAGGTAGAATACTTGGGCTGGATATGGCCAGTTTAAATGCTAAAGAGTTGAGCTTTAGTGTCTAATTGTCTATCAACCTAAATGTTCATATTTCTATATCATTGCTCTTAAATATGAAAATTTCACTTTCTACAAAATCATTTCAGAATTTCTTACCTGTCTGTCTTTTATTATTTATATTATTAATAATAATAATAATAATAATAATAAAAAAAAAAACAAAAAAAAAAACTTTAACTCTTCTAAAGCAGCAGTTGCTAGAAGAACCTCATCCATAAAATTAAAATCTGGCTGAATGTTGAGACCGAACCCAGTTGAGAAACAATAAATGAGATTTACATTGTAGAAAATCAGGTCAATATATTGATTTTAATTTACAAATATCCAAAATTCTAACTTCTTAAGAAAAGTCTTTTTATTTGAAGGAAATGAATGATATTTTTGGCATAAGTCTTCATTCAGCTGCTGCTTCCAACAGATATTCTTATTAAGCAGAAGTAGCCAAATAGATACTGTAATGGCTCATCAGCTTGTTTTTCTTGAGTTCAATTCCAAAGTAGGAATGTTGTGTAAATGAACTTATTTTTGAGAAAAGGCTTCATTCAGAGGTAGATATTGTATAAACCTGTCAGCTCATAGATCTTAAGTTCAATTCTGCAGCAGATATATTCTGTTGCATATTTGAGTAGCATACTAAGCAAAGTGTTTCAGTTCACATACCTAAAGAGTTTCAAATCATCTGAAAATGATAAACAATCATCTATGATTAACAATCATCAATCCCCAGCATGGCCACAGCTCGTGAGCTGAAACTAGATGAAATAAAATAAAATCCTGGGTGAAATTTATCCCTTTTTCTCTTAATGCATGGAGCCTAAGTTAAGCACCGTAAATGTTCCTTGTAGTTTGGAAGCATTTACTTTCAGGGGCTTCCTACTGTCTTCATAGATTTTTGATCAATCATATCATCCCTCACACCACTAATTATGAGACACAGAAGCACAACACAAGCAACAACACTGATTTTAGACACACATAAATTATGGCCTTCTGCCCTACTTCCATCTACCAAATTCCATTCACAGAACATGCCCAAAACGCCATTCATCAGAATTGAACCAGGAACCAAACAGTTGCAAAGCAAACCTCTCAAAAACACAACCATACCTGAACTTATGTGCATATTGTAGGAGAATAAGTAAATAGGTGTTACTTCCATTTTGTAATAGAATGTTTTATTTGGTATCAGGTGAAGAACCTACTACAAAAGAGCAGGATTAAAAGGCTATACCCATCTCTTTACAATATGGATCATGCTTCTAAGGTGGCGAGCTGGCAGAAACGTTAAGCACGCCAGGCGAAATGCTTAATGGTATTTCGTCTGTTATGTTCTGAGTTCAAATTCTGCCAAGGTCGACTTTGCCTTTCATCCTTGCGGGGTCGATAAATAAAGTACCAGCTGATTACTGGGGGTCAATGTAATCGACTATCCCCTTTGTGCCTATAGTAGAAAGGAATATGGATCATGTTTCTAAAAGGATGAAATTTATATTGTATTTTCCCATATCTTCAAATATTGGACAGTAAGATTCTGAGTTAAAATAGTTACCTTTATCTTTTATTTGTTTCTGTCATTAATCTGCAGCCATGCTGGAGCACCATCTCAAAGAACTTTTACTTGAAGAAATTGACCCCAGTACTTAATATTTTAAAAACCTGGTACTTATTCTATTGGTCTCTTTTGCCAAACTACTAAGTTACAGGGACATAAGCATACCAACATCGGTTGTCAAGTAGGGATAGGAGCAAAGACACACACACTCACAAATATATATATATATATATATATATATAAGACCTTCTATCTATAAATGCTCTAATATCTATACAGCCTTGGTTTTTTATCTTATTACGCAAAAAAAATTCTTATATATATATATGATGGTTTTCTTTCAGTTTCTGTCTATCAAATCCATTCAGAAAGCTTTGGTCGGCTGAAAGCTATAGTAGAAAACACTTGCTGAAGGTGCCACACAGTGGGACCAAACCTAGAACCATGTTGTTGGGAAGTAAACTTCTTACCACACAGCCACATCTGAGCCTATAAATTATATTTTTTACTGGCATTTCACTTGCTTATCTTCATAGTTCACACACCATTAAATGTATAAGTATTTATTATATTTCTGTATGAAAATTGCTAAATGAATAAACTACGAGAGCCTTGACCATTAGTATGTGGATTTGTAACTTACTCCAAGTTACCATCAGACAATATTAAACAAGAAAAGTTACTGTAGTTGGTAGGCTAGTAACAAACAATTAAAAAAAGAAAAAGATTGAAATCAAAACTATTAGATGAAGTTGAGGGTAACATTTCAACAAGGGCCTTCATTGAATAAAGAAAGTGTATTTAGCAGACATTTCTATTGGCTTTGTCAAAAAAAAGGGGCTGTGTCCAAACAGTTCACAAACATTTGAGATAAACACCACTATACAGATATGACCAGTTTTTACCTCCTCTAATGAAATAGCAACACACACACACACACTACATATATGGGAAATTCAGTCTGTGGATGTGTTTGTTGAGTTTTATTGATTTCGATGAAACTTGACACATGAATAGAACTTATGTCTGGAAACCTCGTGACAATACTTAGATTGTTGAAAAAAATCGATAATAGGGCCCCTGGAAAAGATCCTTATATCTACTACATATAATTAATATATTTTATTTAAACACCCAAAGGAAATAACCCATAGCACCTGCACTTACAATTGTCAGCTTTTAGTGAAGCGATAAATATTTGATTCTCACGATCAGCGTATTCTGCATTTCACTACTCACAGTTTTGAACGGCTAATCCTTATTATTACACTTTCTTTATTTGAATCTTAAACCTTAAAGACTTCATTCATACATTTATATATTAGCTTTAATATATTAGCCTTGATAAAGTTAACTTTTAAAATGCCATGATAAGTAAGAGTACAGGTGGGTACTTCTACTTCACAAGCTGCTCTAATGCGACAACAGCAATCTCAAGTAAGTCTCTGATTCATCATGTTTGATATTTACTAAATCAAACAATTATTCTTCATCTATTCTACCACAATATCTAAACAGTTATATACATGTAATTAATTCAGACATTGCATTAATAGACATTTTTTCAACATCTTCAAATAACTAAATGCTGGCAACGCATGCAATTGAAATGCATTCAATTAAATTTGATTACACTTTGAATGCCCATAACTCAAATAATTCTGCCTTTTCCAGTTAATTTTTTTTGATAACAGTAGATAAATTTTTGATTCCAGAATGTATTTAATAAGTGTGTCCCTATTCTGCTTTTTCTCACGGATAGCTCTATGCCGGATGCTCTAGAGTTGGAAATCTGGAAAATTTACTCATCTATGCACCCAATGGCAAAACCAAAAACATTGCGTATCACGAAGCCCTGCAAGACTGAAATTTTAGAACAAAGATGCCTCTCCCTCGCCAACCTCCGACAATCTCTCCCTCCTCCAGCTGACAGTTTTTTGTACTATTTCACGATGGAAAATACACCTTTTGTGGCAGTTATAACAAAATTGCTTTTTTATATCAGAGTAATAAGGTGCTTAAATAAGGCATTTAAACAGAACATCTTTACCCCTGGGAATTACCAGGTACACCAGCTAGTATATATATATATATATATATATATATAGGGAGAGTTCACGAAAAAACAAAAGACGAAGACAGATGGTGTAGAAAACAAACAGATGTATTAGTATAACACTCAGGAATTGAAAAAATCTTTTATGTTTCGAGCCTACGCTCTTCTACAGAAAGGGACACAGAAAAAAACAAGGAGAGAAAAAAATGTGTGTAGTGGCTACCGATCTATCATATAAATGAGATGACAAAGGAATAACCGATTAGAAGTTCATAAGATAATTCTTTATTCCTTGGTCATACTCAACTGATGCTTTGTTCTGAGATATATGTATATTGAGTTCTACGCCAGGTTATTAGTCTCACAATACCTAAGTGAAATATATATATACTGTCTTTAGTTTTTTTTATCAGCAAGCATTAGTCTAAGTGAAAAGTTAGTGATACAGAGCTAATTCGAACAGATGCTTAATGACTTATGCTGCTATAATTCAAATTTTGTCAAGGATGAATGAAGCTTAACTAAAGCTTAGCTAAACACAAATAACTAAGGAAGACAATCAACTGTTATGGAATATATGTGTGTGCTAAATAATTATTACTATACTAAATATTATATATGGATAATTTAAATGTGTATGCATTAAGCTAAACCTTGAGTTATTTGCCCTTCTTCCTTTAAGCTAATATTATGGTCTTGGAAAGATGTAAGCAAATATCTTTCTATTTCTTTCATGGACAGAAAAGGGGTTAATCTGACCTGGTTTCAAATTCATTTAGGTTCATCTTCAGAAATCATACATTCACATTCCAGCCAGAGATATATTTATAGCTTTAAAATCACTAAATGTAGCAGTTTCTGTATATTAGCCATTCTGATTTGCATAAATAGTGCCTAACTGGCAGCTTATTCAATAAACTATCATTGCACTAAACAGTCTACATTAATATAAACCTTATAAACCATCTGAGCATGATCGTTGCCAGAGCAGCCAACTGGCTTCCGTACCCGTGGCACGTAAAAGGGCACCATTCGAGCGTGATCATTACCAACGTCACTTCACTGGCATCTGTGCCGGTGGAACGTGTAAAAAGATTCGAGCAAGGTCATTGCCAGTACCGCCTGACTGGCTCCCGTGCCAGTGGCACATAAAAAGCACCCAATACACTCTCGGAGTGGTTGGCATTAGGAAGGGCATCCAGCTGTAGAAACTCTGCCAGATCAAGACTGGAGCCTGGTGCAGCCATCTGGTTGCCAGCCCTCAGTCAAAATCGTCCAACCCATGCTAGCATGGAAAACGGACGTTAAATGATGATGATGATATCATTTTTTTTTTTTCATAGTCAACAATAAGAGACTGAAAGAGTGTCAGCTAAAAAGAATAAAAATAAAAGAAGAAAAACAAAAAGAAACATGTTTACCATAATACACAGTGCAATCTATATATATAAAACTTAGAATGTGTCTGTCTGTCTGTCTATGTGCATCACTAAAACTCGAGAACTACCCAACTGATTTCATTCAAATTTTACACATGCCATAGAGTGTCATGGGCCCCAAAAAATTTTCAACTTCTTGCCTAATGTGAGCCTGGAGCAATATCTTATCTTCTACGCTATTTCAGTGAAACAATAACATCTCTACTGTAATGTGAGATAATACCTACAGTTTTAATAGTAAAACTATTAATATTTTCAATACATATATAATATATACATAATGAAATTATCAATACTGACACTATTATATCACATGTATGCATGCATATATATATATATATATATAAACCCTTCTTTCCTGAGCGTCAATAATACTTTAATTATTCCACGTCCTGCGTTGCTGTGTTTTTTTCTCCTTTTTCTGTTTTCTTGTTTCGATTAACTATATATATATATATATATATACACATACATACACACACACATACATGTATATGTGTATATATATATATATGTATATACATATGTATATACATGTTTACGTATATATATATATATATATATATATATATATATATATATATATATATACATGTTTACGTATATATATATATATATTTATGTGTGTGTGTGTGTGTGTGTGTTTGTACCCCCACCATCGCTTGACAACTGATGTTGCTGTGTCTCTGTAACTTAGCCGTTTGGCAAAGCAAACTGATACAATAAGTAATAGGGTTACCAAAGAATAAATTCTGGGGTTGATTTTTTTGACTATAGGCAGTGCTTCAGCATGGCCACAGTCAAATGACAGAAATGAAATAAAACTGTGTTATTTTAATCCCAAGCAATGCCAGATATCTCTGCTAGTAATAATTAATTATTTGAATATGAGGTCAGTAATGCACAATTATATAAACCAGATCAAATGATTTACCGATTATAAATATCTACAACATTTCTATACCCCACTGTTGAAAGAAGAAGTGGTGGGTAGGTGACTTTCGATAAGAAATCTAATTAAGTTTGAAACCAAACAAGTCAATCTTTTTTTTTTATCTGCAGAATAAATAACAACCTTAGTAATCTCACCCTGCTGCTCAAAACACATTCAGTGTACTTTAATACACATTTAAATGTGAGTGTATGTGTGTAAACATATACAAAGACCTTTTTTTCAGTTTCCATTTGCCAAACCTACTCACATGGACAGCCAGGTTAAAGTGGCTATGAATATTACTTATATATATATATATGTATATATATATATATATATATATATATATATAGGTGTAGGAGTGGCTGTGTGGTAAGTAGCTTGCTTACCAACCACATGGTTCCGGGTTCAGTCCCACTGCGTGGCACTTTGGGCAAGTGTCTTCTACTATAGCCTCGGGCCGACCAAAGCCTTGTGAGTGGATTTGGTAGACAGAAAGTGAAAGAAGCCCGTCGTATATATATGTGTGTGTGTGTGTTTATGTGTCTGTGTTTGTCCCCCCAACATCGCTTGACAACTGATGCTGGTGTGTTTATGTCCCCGTAACTTAGCAGTTCTGCAAAGGAGACCGATAGAATAAGTACTGGGCTTACAAAGAATAAGTCCTGGGGTCGAGTTGCTTGACTAAAGGCAGTGCTCCAGCATGGCCGCAGCCAAATGACTGAAACAAGTAAAAGAGTAAAAAGAGTATAAAGAGATATATGTGTGTGTGTATGTGTATGAATGTTTTTGTGTTTGTCCACAACCACCATTTGATTACCAGTGTTGGTTTGATTACATCCCCATAACTTAGCGGCTCAGCAAAAGGAGACCGATAGAATAAGTACCAGGTTTAAAATCAAGTACTGGGGTTGACTTGTTTGACTAAACCCTTCAAGGCGATTCCCCGATTCCCCGGCATAGCCACAGTCCAGTGATTGACACAAGTGAAATATAAAAGACAGGTTTACTAAGCCATTGTTAAATATTTATGCCAGGGATGAAACAGTACTGATGATGACAGGATATGAACTGTCAACCTTTCAATCATGGAGCCAGTGTCTTGTCAACTCAGTCTGTTAGAATTCTCCTGTGTAAACCGATACACTGTGAAACATTTTTTTTTTTCTCCAAATACCTTATATATAATATAACATTCAGTTACATTTAATATAACACTCAATAGTTGGCTAGTTGAAGTGATAGAATTATCACTGTGAGGATTTAGCACACTGATGTTCTGAAATATATTTAGTGTCATGTCTGAAAAGAATGAGATGCTAGAATATTAACAATTATCTGTGGGGAATTCAACAAAAAAGTTACAAGTGTGACAATAATAACTGACTTGTATATATTTTGTACAGAATGATTGATTTCACCTCAATTCCTGATTTTTCTAGACATCTTGTGTAATGTCTATTGTATTACTTTATTTACAGCCACAAAACTTTGGAAATTAATTGACGCTTTGATGAGTGTAGTTGCATAACTAAGTTGTTAAGGGGATCTTTTCGGTTTGAATGGCAGTTTTTTCTAGTGGTGTCATATGAAATTGTCACCCATAATTATGACCCTAATATCGATCTATTGCATTTCAATCTATTTTAGGGTTAGGGTTAGAGTTGGGGTTAGTTAGGGTTAGGGGTGGGGGAAGGGTATCTTTTTTTCTTCAGAAATGTTGTGAGTGTATCATACTAACCACTAGGCCATGTGCCTTCAAATGCAGTTACAAATAAGTAGCATTTTGAAATATATTTCACTAAAGTTACTAATTACCAGCAGCGTTGTATAATTATTATGTTAATATATTGCAGCGTTGAAAAAAAATTTTTTCTATGAGTATAGCTTAAAAATAAATAAGCTTCACAAAGCAGGCTCACATGAAAATGTATGTTTTCTCTGCAGTGATTACAACTAGCCCTGTGCTCCTAGAGATAGTATGTAGATAGCAAACTTTCTGCAAATGGCAAATAATGACCTTAATAACACAGAACTCTTGGCAATGGAACAGAATAGGAGTGCATCAGCCTAAAGAGATAAATCAATTTACAGATTTCTGTAGATGCGTATTATTTGATAGAAATTTTTGAAAGACTTAATAAAGAACAAAAAATAAAAATAAAAAACTAACCCCCAAAACTAGTAAATAATATATCAATAACTATTGATATGATTTTTTTTTTTGTTTTTTTTTTGTTTTCTTTCTCCTTGATAGATACTAAGTCTACTCTTGTTACCATTTAGAGTAGCAAATTATGACAAATGGAAGGAAAAGCTTCTGAGAGGATACAAAAAAAAAAAAAAGAATGAAAATAATTTTAGAAATATTAAGACAAAGTAAAATAAGTTATTCAAGAAATTAGAGGAATCCTTTCAATATATGTAAGTCTTACTCTAATCTGACATGAAAATATTTAGTATTATAATCTCTTCGAAGAAGAGTAAATAGGAGAATATTATTAAAAGCAGCTTAGTGGAATTAATATAAAGAGGTGGGGGGGGGGGGGGAGAGTGCAAGAAAGAAAAAAAAAAAAGCAAATAAATCAAACATTATTTTCCAAGATAGCATAGAAATTTGTCAATGTTCTCTCAACAGAAGCCAAGGTAATATAATTGATAAAGAAAATGGAAAAAACAAATATCAGCAATTTCTTTCTCAACATGATGCATTCTTGTGCATGAGTGTGTGCAAGAGAGAAAGCGAGAGAGAGAGAGAGAGAGAGAGAGAGAGAGAGAGAGAGAGAATAATGACTTGGTAATACTTGAAATTTTAAATTCACACTCTTACAAATATTGAGTAGTCTCCTGTTTAAAGAATTTGCATCACATTCAAGCAACACACACTTTACACACCCACAAATAACCAGACAGATATACACACACTAACGTTTTAACATCAATTGGGAGAAGTTTAGCTTTTCCTAATGGAAGTAAGTATGAAGAGATAATTTTGCTTTTCTTCTTAGAAATAGACATCATTAAATATTTAGAATTCACTAATGGCTGAATGATAAATACATTGGTCAATTGATACAAAAGGTCAGGAGTTCAAATTCTCCACATCATTGCTGGTGTTATTATTTAGAACTACCTCACACTTGATGGAGCACATTGGATCCTTACAATTTACTTTTTAAGCAAAACAAATTACTTTAATAGGAGTTAAAATTGTACAAAGCCAGTAGATTGTAAACTGGAAATAAATAATACAAAACAATGTAAACAATAACAAAAAAAAAATGCTTACATTTTTACTTTATATATTAATATTTCGGGCTCAAAAGCTCTTTATCAAGTGAAAATGGAGGTTGATCTTACAATGCTTCCTTTAAAACACACTACTTAAATAGTGTTAGTATATCAAATTTAAACATACATTTTCCCCCTATATCTGGAGTACTTAAGCTTCAAAGCTGTAAAATAGTTCTGGCAACAATACATTCCAATGGTTAAATTTACAGACCTGTGCAAGCCACAGTGACTCCATCTTCATCCTATTGTATAAATACTAGTGTTTTGGTTTCTAGCTTTCTATTTGATGGAAGTGCAATATATCATTGTGCATTCATGTCATGTGATTCTGTAGTTTCTCCTCTTTTTAGCCCCAACATTTACAGTTATGATCTATAAGTGTTTTCCACAATCTAAGTTCTACTTCTAGAACAACCCTGAAATAGATTTAATCCTTTAGCATTCAGATCACGAAATCAAATGTAATGCTTATTTAGTTACATTGTTTGGAATTAATCTTGCATTATCTTGCAACTTCGAGATTTTGATGATGTGATGCTTGTTGTTAAAATGATATTGTAGGATAGGTGTATGAGGCAAGATCTGATTGGTTTAACTTTTTAGTGTTTGCATTATTCTGCTAAAATTAATGCTTAATTATCCACGTTGTTTTGAATTAATCATGCATTATCTTGTAGCTATGAGATTTTGATGAGGTAGCTGTTAATTTTTAAAACGATATTGTAGGGTTGGTGTGAGAGACCAGATATGGCCAGTTTGAACATAAAACAGGCAGAATAATTATAGGTGGATAGGGCTGGTTTAAATGCTAAAGGGTTAAACATAAAACAGATAGAATATTTGGACCCAATATGGCCAGTTTAAATGTTAGTGTTAAACCTTACTCTCTTTTACTTGTTTCAGTCATTTGACTGTGGCTATGCTGGAGCACCACCTTTTTAGTCGAGCAAATCGACCCCAGGACTTATTCTTTGTAAGCCTAGTACTTATTCTATCGGTCTCTTTTGCCGAACTGCTAAGTTACGGGGACGTAAACACAGACACACAAACATACACATACATATATACGACAGGCTTCTTTCAGTTTCCGTCTACCAAATCCACTCACAAGGCTTTGGTCGGCCCGAGGCTATAGTAGAAGACACTTGCCCAAGGTGCCATGCAGTGGGACTGAACCCGGAGCCATGTGGTTCATAAGCAAGTTATTTACCACACAGCCACTCCTATGCCTATTTAACAAAACTAAAATAATCCTTTAAAAAGCCCAACTATGAGTACTGGTATGACTGTGGTGATGAAATTTATCATATGACTTGGCAGCAGGTATCATGCATCTACTAAATGTTTTTCTGGTAGTTATTGAGTTGCTAGCAGATATAGATGCTCTTGCAGCCCATCCACTTAAAATCTGAGAAAGATCAGCAAATTGGAGAGAGCTGAACCAGTACTTGGCTGGTACTAATTTCAATCAAATAGACAAGAGCAATATGAAATGAAAGGAGGACTGGCTGCTATTTCTAACCAGTCATGCAACCATAAAAAGGCTCCCAATTTGAACAGGTCTGTGGAGTGTGTGTTCACAAATAATTATATTTAACTGTGTGTAATATTTTAAGTATCATATTTTGCTATGGTGCCTGTTATTCGATTGCCAAAAAATTATGGAATTTTATCAAATGAAATAATGTCTCAGAATTTTTGAATGTGTATGCATACACACACACACACACACACAATGTGAGTAGCTGAATGAGTGAGCATGTGAATGCCTGAGGGAGTGAGTGAGAATAAGTGAATGAATGAGAGATTGAATGAATGAACAAGTGAAAGAATGAGGAAGTGAATAAATGAACGAGTAAATGATATCTGTGAGAGAGAATGATATTTATGAGAGTTGATATTTATGAGGAAGAGAATAAGTATAATAATAATAATAATAATGGTAAGGATGATAATAATGATGATGTTGGAAATGATGATGTTGGAAATGATGATGATGATGATGAGTTAGCTGATTTGAAAATGGATATAATTTGTTCTTTAGTTACCAGTTTGTCCATCCTTGATAATAACAGGATTCAACTTTGTATCCATCTTAAAAGGTCTTACTGATCCAATTCCATGTCAAAATCAAACTATTCCTGACATTTAAAGACATCACTTGATAAGTAACCAACTATTTGCAGCAGAGATTGAAACAGTGCTATTAGCCTTGCCATGCCACCCACCCACTAAAGTCTGGATGTTGGTATTCATTTCTGTTACATTCTTGACATCTGTTAATGTCCCCCCCCCCCCAAGTTAAACCTTGTAAAGAGAAAAAAGAAATTTGCATAAAAAAGTGTTGCAAACTCACTTTGCAACCATGTGGTTTAGGGTTCAGTCCTATCTAATCCAATGAAGGAATAGAAAATTCCTTACATGTCTATCGAACATGTAAGTCTTTGTAATTCCTATTAGCAAGTGAAACATGTATGATGGAGAATAATTAAGGTAAAAAAATTTCCATTTTCCCGTTTTATTATTTGTATACATATAGTGGAAGCACTCCGTCGGTTACGACGATGAGGGTTCCGGTTGATCCGAATCAATGGAACAGCCTGCTCGTGAAATTAACGTGTAAGTGACTGAGCACTCCACAGACACGTGCACCCTTAACGTAGTTCTCGGGGATATTCAGCGTGACACTGAGAGTGACAAGGCCGGCCCCTTGAAATACAGGTACAACAGAAACAGGAAGTAAGTGTGAGAGAAAGTTGTGGTGAAAGAGTACAGCAGGGATCACCACCATCCCCTGCCAGAGCCACGTGGAGCTTTTTAGGTGTTTTCGCTCAATAAACACTCACAACGCCTGGTCTGGGAATCGAAACCGCAATCCTATGATCGCGAGTCCGCTGCCCTAACCACTGGGCCATTGCGCCTCCACATACATATACATACACACACGTGCAAACAACAACAAAAGCTAGCATGTCAAAACTTTGAATTCACTGCACTGTCACCCCTCTTCTTGCAAAAGTATCATAAATATGTATCCTACAAAAACTACCGAGTAATTTTTCAGTTTGATGTCAATTTTTATATTCATTTTCCATTCAGCCATAGCTTGGAGTCAGTTATTTGCCTTTTTAACATTTCCAGTACAAAACTGCCTGTGATCAACCTGAATTTTACGTTACAAACTTTCTGTTTTAAAGAGGTCTAAATTAAAAGCTTTCCTTTAATAATTACATAGTTATTATACTAAGGTTTCAATTATTTTCAAAATTATCTGAAATAAAGACAGCATATTTCAACAGAAATATGGTAGCAAAAGGGTTAAACTGGGAGGATCGTGTCTAGTTTATGTTTGTCCATGTTAGAAACATAAAACCAGTAGAGCAACCAACAAAACTGACATTGTGGGGTTTAATTATCTCTCTTTACATTCCAAGTTCAAATTGCACTGAAATCAATATTTCATCCTTAAGGAGCTAATAAAATAAGCTCCAGGCTGATGATTTGTAAACCTTGTGTCCGTATTAAACATCATTAATTATCAATAATTACCCAATAACTGTTTATCACTATGTTGGTTGGTTTGATGGATGGATATGCCATTCAACAACTGTGTATAAGTGACTAGTTACATATGTATCAAACTTTGTATATGATTTCAGATCTACATACTTGCATTAAATACTACAAAAGTTGACATTTGTCATCTTATGAAGGCATTAAGTTGTAATTCCAAATGATTTCCAAGTAAAAGGGGCAGGAGCATGAAATCTATGCCCATCCTAATGGTATTAATGGAGTACATGAAAGGAAATAATTATATTCATTAATCAAAATTAGATTGCTGATTAGGATTCACAAATTATCAGCATTACAACCTAAGTTAATATCATACTAAATTCAAATAGGTTAACTAGACATTAACTTTATATTTATGTATACATATATACATACACACTCACACATGCATATACATTCACATATTTACACATATACCTCTCTGTATGTCTCCCTCTCAAACACACATATATATTCATATATACACACACATTTTTAAACACTCATACATACACATATATCAGGTCATCCCATAAGTTCTGTCCGAATTTTGAATAAAGAAAACAAGTGATCAAATGTTATATTTAATTGAAATTTACTCATCATTGTATTTTCCCTGATTATCTATGACTTCCTTCCATCTATTTACAAGCTTTTTAATCCCATCAATGTAAAACTCTTTTGGTTTCAAAGTGAAGAACTCTGAAATGTCAGTTTCGACCTCCTCCTGGCTTGCGAAAGTTATGTCCCCGCAAATGATTCTGTAAACTATGAAACAAATGGTAGTTTGAAGGAGCAAGGTCGGGTGAATAAGGTGGATGAGGAATTTTTTCCCATCCAAGTTCTTCGATCTTCTGTGATGTAATCTTTGCATGTGGGGTCGTGCATTGTCCTGATGAAACATCACTCCTTTTTGATTCACTAAAGCGTGTCTTTTTTTCTTCAAAGTTTGGTTCAAACGTTCTAATTGCTAACATTAGACTTGAGCATTGATTGTTGCATTAGGTGGTACAATTCAAAGTGAATTACTCCTTTGCAATCCTACCAGATAGGGAGAAGAACCTTTTCCTCATGAAGTTCCCTTCTTGGTTGTGGTTGAGCCTTTTCCCTTTTACCAAGCCACTGTTTATGACGTTTAACATTTCAATAGGAGATCCGTTTTTCGTCACCAGTCACAAGTCTATCCAAAAAGGGTGAAATGAGTTCATGAGAATAGAGAGAAGAGCAGATGTAAACTCGGGATTTGCGGTTGCTTTCAGACAATTCATGAGGCACCCATTTTCCAAGTTTAGGAACCTTTTCAAGTTGTTGAAGATGACGATAAATAGTTTTATGGTTTGAACTAAGCTTTATTGCCAATTCTTCAACTGATAATGCAGGATTTTCTTGAAGTAATGCCTCAAGGAGCTTATCATCATGCTCAACTGGACGTCCTGTTCAATCTTCATCTTCAAGGCTGAAATCTCCAATTCTGAATTTTGCAAACCATCTTCTGCAAGTTCTTTCATTCAAGCATTTTTTCTCATAAACTGAGTGTATGTTTCAAGTTGCTTCGGCTGAAGAGTTTCCTTTTTGTACTCATAAAGTATTATGTGCCTCAAATGCTCTTTGGATACTTCCATGTTAGAAAGGGTTTTAATCAAAGAAATTTTAATTCTATTATTCTGTAAAATAATATTTAATTAGTTTAAATGTACACAAATGCATAAAAATAATTCCATTAGACATTCTAAAATACTATTAAATTTCATTCAATTTTAAAAAAGGTAAAACGGACAGAACTTATGGGACGACCTGATAAAAATGTGTATATATACATATGTATAAATACACACATATGTGACAAGGCTGACTCTTTGAATTACAGAGTTCATGTGTCAAGTTGCCACAGTTTCTGCAAATCCATTTTCACTCACATGGTAAAGAATGATCCAAAAGTATGGTGAAAGATGTTTGCACAAGACA
>NC_042998.1:183599309-183736809 GCF_006345805.1 Octopus sinensis
GGCTGGCAAATGGCCATGTTTAATATGTATGAAAGGAGTGGGATGTAATTCCATTTGCTGCACCGAGTGTAACCTATGGATGCATAAAAAATGCAGTGGAATCGTGGGATGATTATCAGATAAAGTTGCTTTTGTGTGTGATAGATGTGCAGGAACAGTAAGTACTAAGAGCACGAGGGACTTAAACTCTCTCAAATGCGCAGGAGGCTCTTTTGAGGTTGTAGATAGTTTCTGCTATTTAGGTGACCAAATTAGTAGCAGTGGTGGATGCTCTGAAAGTATTGTTTCTAGAATAAGAATAGGGTGGAGGAAGTTCAGGGAACTACTACCTGTGTTGGCAGCAAAAGGACTCTCTCTGAGAGTGAAAGGTAGGTTGTATGATGTTTGTGTGAGAACAGCTATGTTACATGGTAGTGAGATATGGGCTCTGACTGTGGAGGATATGTGTAGGCCAGAGAGGAATGAAGGTAGTATGCTCCGTTGGATTTGCAATATCAGTGTGTATGACCAACAAAGCACAATTGTGTTGAGAGAAAAAATAGGCATAAGAGAGATTATTTATGCAACCGATTGCGGCCGTTTGCCTGCCTGCTCTGGCCCCTTTACCAGTGGCACGTAAAAAACACCCACTACACTCACGGAATGGTTGGCGTTAGGAAGGGCATCCAGCTGTAGAAACACTGCCAAATCAGACCAGAGCCTGGTGCAGCCTCCATGGCTTAGCAGACTCCGGTCGAACCGTCCAACCCATGCTAGCATGGAAAACGGACGTTAGATGATGATAATGAGAGGAGACTGTGTTGATTTGGACATGCGATGCATATGAGTGAAGACAGCTGCATACAGAAGTACCTGTGGAAGAGAGAGACCCAGGAAGACATGGGATGAAGTAGTGAGGACTGATCTTAGGATGTTGGGGTTCACGGAGGAAATGACAGTAGACTTAGATGTTTGGTGATATGAGGTCCTAGGGAAGACTCGTTCATGAAACTGAGTGCTAGAAGAGTTGTGTCCCACCCACATGTAACAACACACTTTTCACCCACTCTACCCTAAGAAATCAAACAACAACTCCTCTTCTAACTGCATCTTTCTCCTCATACATTACGATTGTTTTCCAATCCCCTTTCTTGCTCTCACTGCTGTGCTCACTGCACCACTGCTTCTCCCACCACTATACCTACTCCCTATTTTCTAACCAAGTTCTACACTCATATTCTTGTTACTTCTGAGTATACCCTAGCACTACATCATCTCTTTTCTGCTCTCTCTTTTGTTATTCACTCATTCTCATTTAATTGTATATATTTTAATTGTTTGTATTTCTTTATTCACCATAAGGTTGAGAAAAAGAGGGGACAAAACAAACGTTGGGGTCAGGGTGAATAAAGAAATACTCTTATACTTTTGCTATATCCTACTTTCTCTCTTTCCCTTTGGCCACTCTCTCTCTCTCTCTCTCTCTCCTCTTGTTTTTTCTCCAACTAGGTAACCAAGTATCACCTTTACATCAGCACACTTATTTCTGACCTCTTTCTGTACCTTTCTCTCACTGGGTAGCCATATACCTCCTCTGTAGCAAGACACCTATTTCTGTCTCTCTATTTCTCTGTTACACTCTAACCTTTCATCATTTGATATTGGATCACCTCCTCTGTTGTGACAAACCACCTGCTTCTGTCTCTCTGTTTTTATCACACTCTTTTATCCTCAAACACAAATGCCCTGCCCCTCTCATAATTCCTTGTTTTGTGAGTTGGTTTGTACTTGGTTACCTTGCCAGTGCTGGTGTCACGTTTAAAGCATCCAGTCCACACTGTAATGTGGTTAGTGTCTAGAAGAGCATCTAGTTGTAAAAATTTTGCCAAAACTTCAACTGTGTTAGTGCCATGTAAAAAGCACTGAATCCACTCTGTGGAGTGGTTGGTGTTAGGAAGGGTATCCAGCTGTAAAATCCATGCCAAAACAGACACAGTAGCCTTGGGTAGATTTTTTAGCTGGGTGACTCCTGTCAACTGCCTTATCCATGTAGCATGGAAGATGGACATTAAATGATGATGATGATGATGAGAGAAATGTGAGTAAATAGATAGATGCATGTTTTCAAATTTTCTGACACCAGAAGGATGGAAGCAAAGTTGACCTTGGAGGAATTCAAGCTCAGAATGTAAAAGGCTATAACTAAATACTGCAAGGCATTTTGTCCAACATTCTAACAATTTCTCCAAAACTACCACTATTGTAGTAGTAGTAGTAGTAGTTGTTGTTGTTTTTTAGTTAGTTAGTTAGTTAGTTAATTTGGCTCAAAAGCAAATAGCAATGCCATGTAGGGGAACATGGAGTTAAGTACAGGGTGGTGTTCATGCAAAGAGTTCAGGCCACTTGAGGTCAAGGGAGGCTTTGAACAAAGCGGTCGTCGGCATCTTCACCATCTCGTCTGGCAGCTTGTTCCACGGATCCGCAACCCAGACGGAGAAAGCTCCCCTCCTTCGATTGAGGTGAAATCGTCAGGCACAAGGCCTGAAATTTTAGGTGGAGGTGGAGGTAGTCAATTATATTGGTACTTAATTTATCAACCCTGAAAGGATGAAAGGCAAAGCTGACCTTGGTAGAACTTGAATGCAAAATGTAAAGTCAGATGAAATGCTGCTAAGCATTTTGCCTGTCATGCTAATGATTCTTTCAGCTCAAAGCATTAATAATAATAATAATATAATAATAATAATAATAATGATAATGATAATAATAATAATAATAATAATAATCACGTGATCACATGACCGACCAGACCATCAGATGTTGCTACACATCACTGGCCACAATGCGTTCGCATTGTTTTAACCTTCAACGCCACCCCGCTGGCTAAGTGAGCAGGCCAATAGAAGAAAGAGAGAAAGAGTGGTGAAAGAGTACAGCAGAGATCACCACCCCCTGCCGGAGCCTCATAAAGCTTTTAGGTGTTTTCGCTCAATAAAAACACACAACGCCTGGTCTGGGAATCGAAACCGCGATCCTACGACTGCGAGTCCACTGCCCTAACCACTGGGCCATTGTGACTCCACATAATAATAATAATAATAACAACAACGGTTTCAAATTTTGGCACAAGTTGATTACATCGACCCCAGTGCTCAACTGATACTTATTTTCTGAACTCCATAAGGATGAAAGGCAAAGTAAACCTCAGTGGAATTTGAACTCAGAATGTAGTGATGGACAAAATACTGCTAAGCATTTCATCCAGCTTGCTGCCTTAATAAATATCCTTTCTACTGAAGACACAAGCTTGCTGTCTTAAATAATAATAATAATAATAATAATAAAGACACAGAACACTGAAAACAACAAAAAAATTATCCTCCCTCTTGCAACAAGGAAAAATATATGTAGCATACACAGAATTCCACATCTACATAAAACATGCTGCATACATTTCAGAAGTGCATTTGGTGATGCAGTATAAATTTGTAGGTAGGAAGCAATAATTTAAAACAACTTTTTTTCCCCTATTTATGCAGAAAACTATCTCTTACAGAAGATATAACTGTCACAATGATTGTCCACTGAGCACTATAAATGAAGAAGCCTCAAAATAAAGATAGGTAGTGTTAACAAAATACAGTTGCATATTAGATCATCAAAATCCTTTGAGAATGTTGCCGTCCAATGCAATCATAAGATAAAGAAAAGAAGACTCGATGAAAAAAAAAATAAGTGTCTGTGAACTAAATGATATTGTAATATCTGGAGAGAAAACTAGTCAAAGAACAAGAAAAAAAGTTATCAAGATTCTTACAAACATGTGGTCACTAAATGATTAAACAAAAATGTAAACTAATATATAGAGCAGAATGACCCTAAAAAATTAGGGGGGAAAATACAACAAAAGACAAAAGAAAAAACAACAAAAATCTACTTAATTAGAAACAAAATACTAAGAGATCTGAATAAAGCAGGAAGTGGTATAAACATAAAAGGCTTTAGGACACAAAATTACTTGTAATTTACTCCTAAATGTAGAAAGCTCTAGTATTAGATTCTTGAACTGGGGAAAGAGGATAATGGTTTCTTTTGATGATGATAATGATGGTGATGATAACAATAATTGTTTCTAGCATAGTCACAAGACCTGAAGTCTAAGGGAGGAATTACTTGGTTAAATTGACTCCCAAGTACTTGACTTGTACATTTATCAACCCCTGAAAGGATAGTTGATTACACCAACCTTAGTACTTGACTGGTACTTTATTTCATCAACCCCCTGGAGGGATGAAAGAAAACTGACCTCAGCAGCATTTGAACACAGAATCTAAAGCTGTAATTAAATACCTTAAGACATTTTGCTACTCTAATGATTCTGACAATCCACCATTCCAATAATAATAATAATGATAATGATGATTAAGATGATGATTTGTGATTTAGGCAACAGTGCCAGCAATTTTGAAGGTAGGAGTTAGTCAATTACCATTTGATTGGTGCTTTATTTTATCAACTCTGAAAGGATGAAAAGTATTTGTATTAACTCTTTATGTACTGAATTCAAATCCTGCAATTCATTTTTGTTTTCACACTCTTATGATTCTGCCTACCCGCTGTCTTTAAAAAGGATTTGAACTCAGAACATAAAGAACCGGGCCAAACTTCACAAAGCATTTTGCCCTATGTTCTAATGATTTTTTCCAATCTACTTCCTAATAATGAGAATAATAATAAATGCACTCTGAAAAAAAATTCACTCATTGCTCTTAATATTTTGTATGTTGGAGTAATCTACTCATTCCCTTTCTTTCTTAAACACTTGATATGTTTAATTAACCTTCTATGCACAAGACACATTTAACAACTTACTCAGGTTTCAGTCAATATATTGACAAACATTGTCAACAAGAAGCTTCAAAGCTAAAACTTTTGAAAGAGAACTTTTTTTTTTTAAGATGAAGCATTCTTTTTATTTTCTCTATTGTTTTTATGTTTCTTTTTTTTTGTCTTCTTTTTGCTTTTTCAGGAAAGAAATTCTAATATCCAGATGGCTCCAAGTATTCAAAGAACAAACATCTTAATGATAATCATTTAACCCCAACCTGCGAAACAAAACTAGCAACATGAAACTCCAGCTATTAACATCCCTACACAGTATATATATATATATATAACCCATGCTTCCTCATCCATGGAAAACGGACGTTAAACGATGATGATGATAATGACATATATATATATACACATCTAATGTAGGATAAAATATTTTCGAAAAAAATTTTATCAATGGCCAGCATATTAAAAAATACCTTTAAAGGTTAAATTTATAAATTTATAAGTTATTTATATATATATATTTATATATATGGGCCTGGTGCAGCCTCCTGGCTTCCCAGACCCCAGTTGAACCATTCAACCCATGCCACCATGGAAAATGGACGTTAAATGATGATGATGATCATCATCATGATCTTTTAATGTCCATGTTCCATGCTGGCATCCAGCTGTAGAGACCATGCCGAAACAGGCAATGGAGTCTGGTACAGCTCCTGGCCTTGCCAGCTCTTGTTAAACTGTCCAACCCATGCCAGCTTGGAAAAACAGAAGTTAAATGATGATGATGATGATTCACACTTGGAGTGTTTAACAATAAATTTAAAAGTCAATTAGAGCTATGACAATAGCAATGTGAAGGAACTAGAATGAAATGGTACAATTTAGAATATATATCATACAAAACATACATATATAATAGCTTAATCCAAGACATAATATTATGTTTTGATGGATTCGGGCCAGATCACATCAGCCAGAATTGAAACTCAGTGATTTCTATTGATATTCTTATATGTATATATGTATGTATGTATGCATGTGTGTGAGTATAGATATTCAGTAACAGTACTTTAAAGTAAAGACTATTTGCCAACATAATGTAGCAGCCCTGGATGGGATGAATGCTACTGTATATGTGTATGTATATATATATATATATATATATATATATATACATACACACACATACATACACAGGGTGATTGAAAAGTAATATCCTATTTTAAAATACTAATAAATTATATATTAATTGTAAATTTTTAAACAATTCTTTGTGTTCGCTTTTTGAAGTATAAATAAAACTTCATACTAAAAGCTTTCCTCTCATATCCATTTTTTTTCTAAAAATTACAATTAATAAATAATTTCTAATTATTTTAAAACAGGAAGTTACTTTTCAATAGTGTATATACATGCATCATTGTCATTTTGATGTCCTCTTCTCCATAATTGCATGAGTCAGAAGGAGTCTACTGTTGTAGATTTCCTACAGCCCAATGCCTTTCCTGCTGCCAAAAACTCTTCTGTTTCCAAGGAAGGTAACATTTCCTCTTGGCCAGACATGATTTAGCAGAATATTAGAAATGAATGACACAGCTTGTATGACAGTGGCACTCATTTACAACTATTATGCAATGTGAAGACAAGGAGACACAGACATACACACATATAATATATATATATATATGTAGTAGGAGTGGCTGCGTGGTAAGTAGCTTGCTTACGAACCACATGGTTCCGGGTTCAGTCCCACTGCGTGGCACCTTGGGCAAGTGTCTTCTACTATAGCCTCGTCCTGACCAAAACCTTGTGAGTGGATTTGGTAGACGGAAACTGAAAGAAGCCCATCGTATATATATATATATGTGTGTGTGTTTGTCCCCCCAACATCACTTGACAACCGATGCTGGTGTGTTTACGTCCCTGTAACCTAGCGGTTCGGCAAAAGAGACCGATAGAATAAGTACTAGGCTTACAAAGAATAAGTCCTGGGGTCGATTTGCTCGACTAAAGGCAGTGCTCCAGCATGGCCACAGTCAAATGACTGAAACAAGTAAAGGAGTAAAGAGTTCAAATTTACAGAAATCAAAAGACAAAAGCAGGTGAAGGAACAACAAGCAGGTGTATTGGGAAGAATGGAAAAGCCTTTGATGTATCAAGCCTATACTTTTCAGTAGAATGGATTGAGAGGAATAAAAAAAAAAAAGAGAGAGAATGAAAAAATATGGAGAAAGAAAAAAATGTGTAGGGATTATTGGTTCATGTATGTATACATACGTACATACACATAATGGTGGGATTCTTTCAGTTTCCATGTTTCCATTAACCAAATCCACTCACAAGGCTTGGGTTGGCTTGGAACTACAGAAGAAGACACTTGTTCAAGGTGCCATGCATGGGGACTGAAGCCAAAACCATATGATTTGGAAGTAGACTTCATAACCACATAGCCATGCCTGCACCTAAATATGTATACACACACATACATACACATCTATATGTACATACATATATAAACATACTCATACACACACATCTGGGTCACCATATCTTTGCATAAAATTGACCAAACAAATGCTAATATATATTTTCTATGGTGAACCTTTACTTGCTTCTCTAATTCTCTATGAAAACATTTCTCGTAAAGTGTTGGAAATGAATGGCACTCATTCACAACAATCATGCGACATCAAGACAAGGACACACATTTATTATATATATGTATTTATAAGACAGGCTGCTTTCAGTTTCTGTCTGACAAATCCATTCATAAGGCTTTGGTCAGCCTGGGGCTATAGCAGAAGATATGTGCCCAAAGTGTCACACAGTGGGACTGATCCCCAAAACCCATGTGGTTGGGAAGCAAACTTCTTTTCACAAAACTACACCTATTATACATACATATATATATATATATATATATATAAAATATACATATATATATATAATAAAATACAAAATGGGACAAGAACGCAAAACATCCAGACAACTAGGTGATACAAAAAGGGACAACAAAACATCCAGAGAGACGATACAAAAAAACACAGACGGGTCATTCGAAGCCTTTTATCTTCAGTCAAGAACCGGATCATCCTCGCAATTTCAGCTGATTAATCTTGAAAACATTGTTCTCTCTTTCTGTATATACACATACACACACTTACATGTACACACACACATATATATATATATATATATAAAAACATAGATATACACACATATGCATACATATATGCACACATACACATATACAATCACACACACACACATTGATAGTAGTTCATATATCTGAAAAAGAAGCGCATTCTAAAACATTAGAACAGTTATGTTTTTTTAGGAATGGCCAGTCAGACAGTAACCATTGGTCTCACACCTATAAAATGCTTAGCGATTTAGGTGACATCTTCCTCTACTTGTAGAGAGGTTATATACCTATGGCCATTTGAATCTGAGAGGTTGCCTATACAGCAAAGTACATTATAGGTGTGAAACCAATAGTCACTTTATGACCAGACATAACATTTATTTTCCTAAACATTACTGCTCTAATGCTTTAGAGTGTGCTTCTTTTTTGGATAAGTTAACACCAACATCAAAATAAAAATCAAATGGAAATTGTAGTTAAGATACCCGTGGCAGTGACACGTAAAAAGCACCATCCGAACGTAGCTGATGCCAGCGCCTCCTAACTGGTGTCCGTGCCGGTGACACGTAGAAAGCACCAACCAATTGTGGCCGTTTGCCAGCCTCCTCTGGCTCCTGTGCTGTGGCACGTAAAAAGCACCCACTACACTCACAGAGTGGTTGGCGTTAGGAAGGGCATCCAGCTGTAGAAACAATGCCAGATCAGACTGGAGCCTGGTGCAGCCTCCTGGCTTCCCAGACCCCAGTCGAACCGTCCAACCCATGCTAGCATGGAAAACAGATGTTAAACGATGATGATGATGATATATGAGGGCTTTGATATATGAGGGTTTATCAGCTAAGGCCATAGCTGTTAGATTACCCATACAGATAAATGGTTTTCAGTGGTGAAGGCTTGAGTAGGACCAACCACAATTTTTGGAAAATGTTGATTGCATAAAAGTTGACACAAATGTTAGTGCATACATGAATCTATATATGAAGATTTACAAATGACAGATACTCAACATATTTCTACATGTATGTCTTATGAATTTATTATATCTATATTGTTATTATCATTATTATCAACATTAATATTTGTATTCATAAAATGTATTTCCCATATTGTAATGAAACACATGTAACATGATATTAAAATAACATCACATGTTCCAATCTTTGTTTTAATAGACAAATCCACTCACAAGTGCATAATGCATATATGTATATGGATGCCTACATACATACATATAATCTATGAATGCATTATCATCATTTTTGTTATCATTTTAACATATAAATTTCTATGTTTCCATGAGGTAGTTTTCTGCACTTGAGAAGACATGTCAAACCAAGTGAATAGTGGTTGTTGCCAGTGCTGGTGACATGTGAATGGCATCTGTTCTGGTGACACATAAAAGCCATCTGTACCAACAACATGTAAAAGGTAGCAGTGCTGGTGACATGTGAAAGTCACATGTGCCGGTGACAGGTCAAAGATACCCAATACATTCTGTAGAGTGGTTGACTTTAGGAAGGGTATCCAGCCATAGAAACCAAGCTAAAATCAGACTAGAACTTGGTACATACAGATCTCTGGCTTACCAGTTCTAGTCAAACCATCTAACCCATGTCAACATGGAAAATAGACATTAAATGATGATGATGATGATGATGATAATGAAAGACACTCTTTGCCGACAATTACCTGTTTCCAAGCAAGGTAACATTACCCCTTGTCAACACATAACATCAAGGCATGGAAACACAATCACACACACACGATAGGAGCTTCTTTCAGTTTCCATCCACCAAATCCATTCAACAAGGTTTTCGTCAACATGGGCCTAAAGTAGAAAACATTTAACTACAGTACCACATGATGTGGATCAATACAACCACTCCATGGTTGGGAAGTGAACTTCTTAAATGTATACTAATACCTGCATATATATATATATATATATATATACACACACACACACACACATATACACGTAAGCTGTTTTCTCATTTGGGAAAATTCGAGGGTTGGCAACATGAAGAGCATCCAGCCACAGAAAGATGCCTCAACAAATTTCTTCTAACCCATGCAAGCATAAAAAATTTGATGTGAAAATGATATACATACACATATATACACACACACATTATATGTATACATATATATATATATATACACACAAATATGCACATACATATATATACATAAAATTAGAGGGTATGTTAACCTCGTGAAGGGATGGTTGTCTGTATGTATATACATAGACACACAGACATATATATATATATATATATACACACACACACACATACATAGAAATATATAGGTGTAGGAGTGGGTGTGTGCTAAGTAGCTTGCTTACCAACCACATGGTTCTGGGTTCAGTCCCACTTCGTGGCAACTTGGGCAAGTGTCTTCTACTATAGCCTCGGGCAGACCAAAGCTTTGTGAGTGGATTTGGTAGAAGGTAACTGAAAGAAGCCTGTCGTATATATGTATATATATGTATGTGAGTGTGTGTATGTGTTTGTCTCCCAACATCGCTTGACAACCGATGCTGGTGTGTTTACGTCCCTGTAACCTAGCGGTTCGGCAAAAGAGACCGATAGAATAAGTACTAGGCTTACAAAGAATAAGTCCTGGGGTCGATTTGCTAGACTAAAGGCAGTGCTCCAGCATGGCCACAGTCAAATGACTGAAACAAGTAAAAGAATATACATACAAATATATATATATACACACACACATACACACATATATACATGTATACAAACACAGATATACATACATATATACATATGTACACATACACACATATTGTATATACATGTGTATATTTATACACATACATATATACATGTTTGTATAATTATACATGCATACACCATACACATACACAAATATATGTACATTATACACACATCATTATCATTATTTAACATCCTTCTTCAATGCTGGCATGGGTTGGGGTAAACATAACACACACACACACACTTATATACATGATATATACTCGTGTATATGTGTGCGTGTGTGTGTAATTGTCTGTAATTGTTTTCTCTATTTCATTAATCCGTTGTTCTCCTGGAGTTTTTCTGTCTGGGCCATGGTGACATTTTTTTTTTCTTTTTTCCTTTATTTCCATACCCATTTATTTATTTATTTTTTTATTTTGTAAGCCTTTGTTTAATTTGATTTTTGGATAATGTATTATTTCAAGTGATCAATTATATAACTTAATACCAAAAATATGTAAATATATATAGTTTTTGCACAAAAGATATTAAAGTTGATATTAATAAAGATAACATTATATAATATAATATAAAAGAGAAATGAAGTAATAACTGATGATTTTTTTGTCATCAATTTTTTAATGAATTTTTTAATAATTAGCAATTATGTTATCACAATCCTTATAGTCAATGATTGCTTTCATCATCATCATCATCATCAACATCACTGCCATCATCATCATCATCAACATCACTGCCATCATCATCATCATCATAATTATTATCATCATCATCATTCTAACCTTACCTACTATCATTATCATCAGCGCCTTATTGGGTCATTAACCAAAAGAAAACGGGAGCATCTTCTCAACTCTCTCGCCTTTAATACTGAAGAAATTAAATACTTAGTACAAAACTTCTAACTTTTCTATTGAAGAATTTGTCTGCGAGACAAAAACATAAACGCTTTTAGTGTATTTGTGTGTGTGAGTAAATATTAATGTGTGTGTGAAGCATGTGCACCAAATATACGCGTGTATTTTTTTTTTTTTCATTTTCTTCTCAGGGGGGGTGGAAAAAAACTGGAATAAGATACAACGTTAGCATCAAGTTGAAAGAGAATATAAAATAGGTTGCTTACAGAACAAAGCAGGAATCATGTCTTTCGAGTTTGGCACAGTGCGACCGTAATAAGCTGCCAGCGTTGCTGCTGCTGCTGCCGCTGCCAGTGTTGTAGTTAATGTTGTTGCTGCTGCTGCTGTTGTTGCAACAGTCTTTGGGCTTAAAGTTGCATGTTCCCAACCATCACATTTTGCACATGGCACGTTCGCCGCCTTTTCTTCTTCCACCACAGCAACACACATACACACACAACCTACAGAGGGATAGATAGATAGATAGATAGATAGATACGGACAGCAAGTTTAGCAAATTATAAACTCTGATGATAATAATAATAATAATAATAAATCAACGATCATTGTTATTAATATTACTTAATTACGCACAAGGCCATGAATGTTTTAAGAGGTTAGCAGTATGGGATACTTTTAATGTCTGTGTCCTTTGTCAAAGGAATTAAAAGTCTGTCATGAAATAAGCGTTAACCGGGAACCGAAACCAAGTTGCAAACACTATTTTGCCGAGAGCATATGTCTACAATAAATAACAATGTATGTTAGACAATAAAGTCCTTGACAGGAAAATAGTGGAATGGGGTGCAGCTATAATATTTCTTTAACAATCAATAAACAGTTGTCAGTTCTTTTTAACACAGGCAAAGATGTTTACATTTTTATGGTGTTGTGACGTTCCTTGTCTTTCCCCGAGAGAACATTTACCTAAAACGAAAGGAAATGAGATATTGTGGTGCTGATGCTTTCATAAAGAACTTAACGTTGGTGAAATGATTCTAGCTGGAAATCGTAAATCGAATCACAGATTCACCCGCCAGAGGTGATGGTCACAGACTTCGACAACAATAATTCTGATTTGTATTTAGACACAAAGTCATTTCCCTTATATATTATTGTATAACATAACTGCAACAATGAGCCGAGCTGTATTTATGAAAGGGAGGAAGGCTATACAATTGATTACAGTATATTATTGGTATTTATATATATTGAGGTATTAAAGCAGGTGAACGACTCCAACAGAGATTGAACCCGGAACAACTGGATTCACTGAGAGCCAATGTGAACACTCGACCCGTTAGAAATAGTTGTCAAATCTCTCTCAAATCACATCTCACTCTCTTATATAAGACAGGAATCGTTAAATAATGTAATAATATATATATATATATATATATATATATATATATCCACTAAAAAAATAGGATGGTCATGGCTGGAACGGTATTGACAATAGGTCTGCTTAATAATAAGGCTGACTTGGGTTTTAAACATCAACAGCAACAATTGGATTCGGAAGCGTATTTAAATATTTGTTACCCTACTGTCTGCACAACCATCATCACCATCATCATCATCATCAACAACACGAAGGGCGGTAGTAATAAATAAATCCTTGTGACTTGGCTGGTATAAGGTGAATTTTGTCTGATAAAGGAATCGAATGTGTATATTACTGGTATATATCGTATCTCGTGCAGAGATTATGAATGGAAAATACTAATAATAATAATGATTTCCTTCCACAGACACAAGAATTGGTATTTCTAAAAGAACAGAAATGAGATGTTGAGGGGGTCATGCATTTCTCTGAGCATTAGCGGTCAAAATATAACGTGGTTCTTAAGAGGTTGATGGTTTTTTTTCCTAAGAACAAGTCAGGCCAAAAGAACAACCAAAAACACAAAAAAAAAGTGTGTGTGTGTGTAAGCATACATGTGTATATATGTGTGTGTGAGCATACATGTATATATATATGTGTGTGTGAGCATACATGTATATATATGTGAGTGAGCATACATGTATATATAAGTGTGAGCATACATGTATATATAAGTGTGTGAGCATACATGTATATGTGTGTGTGAGCATACATGTATATATATGTGTGTGAGCATACATGTATATATGTGTGTGTGAGCATACATGTATATATAAGTGTGTGTGAGCATACATGTATATATAAGTGTGTGAGCATACATGTATATATGTGTGTGTGTGTGTGAGCATACATATGTATATGTGTGTGTGTGAGCATACATGTATATATATGTGTGTGTGAGCATACATGTATATATATGTGTGTGTGAGCATACATGTATATATATGTGTGTGTGTGAGCATACATATGTATATGTGCATATACATACATATATATAGTGCCAAAAATCTTACCAATTTTTTCTTCTTTAATTCCAGTATGATAAAAGAGGAAAACAAAGCCAAATATAATATCCTAGGAGAGACGGAAAGAAATATTCTCCGCGAACATAAATAACAGTAACACACACGCACACTTACACACACACACACAGAAACCAACGTGCCGATGGTTGGCTTCACAGAATGATGATAGTTGAAAGACTGAAAGTATAAGCTTCCCCACAAAAAGCAAAAAAAAAAAAATAAAAGATGTAGACGATGTCGATAACAGCAGCAACAACAAACGGTTGTCTAATATAGTTTTACTATTTCTTCAGCTGCGAGTGAGGTATGACCAGGAATACGTGGGTTAGTGTTGTGAAAATACAACACTGAATCAGTCAGTATATTAGTTAAAAGTTGTTGTTCATGCTGTTCCTTGTGGAATAGAATTCTCATTCATAACGAGAGAGAGAGAGAGAGAAAGAAAGAAAGAAAGAGAGAGAGAGAGAGGCAACAGTAGAATGTGTGAGTGTGTGTGTTGTATTAGTTATGTTCAGAGAAGTCCAGGCCATATGAACAATGTGTGATGTATGCTCTGTATATGTGCGCGTGTGCGTGCGCCAATGTTTTAGCATTTGTCTACCTATAAGAGTGAAACGTTTGCATTGAGAAGGAAAATAAAAACAATTACAAGTCAATAGAATCTTGTGGTTGTGGCGGCAGTTTTAGTGGTGGAGAGAGGTAAATCTGGAAATTTGGTGGTGGTTGCGCTATAGGTAAAAAGGGTGTTGGTGTTGCCGGGGGAGGGTGTTAATGTTGAGATAGAGGTGGAGTTTGTGAGGTGGGGGTAGAGGAAATGATGGTGGTGGTGGTGGTGGTGATAGTTGGAGTAGAGGTAAAGTAGGGGTTGCGTTAATGGAGTTTCAGGTAACGGCGATGGTGGTAGTTGGAGTAGAGGTAATGTAAGGGTGGCGTCAGTGGAGTTTGAGGTAATGGTGGTAGTGATAGTTAGAGTAGAGGTAAAGTAGAGGTAGCGTTAGTGGAGTTAGAGGTAATTGCGGTGGTGATGGTTGGAGTAGAGGTAACGTAGTAGTGGGCTTAGTTGGGGAGGACTAATGATGGTGGTGATAGTTGAGTAGAGGTAATTGGGGTGGTTATATTTGGAGTAGAGATAACATAGGGGTGGAGGTGGTAAAAGTAGAGGTAAAATAAGGGTGGCGTTAGAAGAATTTGAGGTTATGGTGGTCCAAATAGCTGCAGTAGAGGTAAAGTAGGAGCAGTGTTAGTGGACATTGTGGTAAGGTCATAGTTGGAGTAGTGGTAATGGCGGTGGTTATACTTGGAGTAGAGGTAATGTAGGGGTGGCGTTAGTGGAGGTAGAGTTAGTGGTGATGATGATAGTTGGAGTGGAGGTAATGGAGGGGTGGCGTTGGTGGAGTTTGGGGTAATGGTGGTGGTGACATTTAGAGTAGAGGTAATTACAATGGTTGTATTTGAAGTAGAGGTAACATAGAAGTGGCATTGGTGAAGGTAGAGATAATGATGATGATGACAGTTGGAGTAGAGGTAATTGCAATGGTTATATTTAGAGAAGAGGTAATTGCAATGGTTATATTTGGAGTAGAGGTAATTGCAATGGTTATATTTGGAGTAGAGGTAACATAGGGGTGGCATTAGTGGAGTTTGAGGTAATGGTGGTGGTGATATATAGAGTACCAGTAATGTAGAGGTAGTGTTCGTGGAAATTGGTGGTGGTGGTGATAGTTGGAGTAGAGGTAAAGAAGAAGTGGTGTTAGTGGAGATAGAGGCAATATAGTTGTGTTAGTTGTCACTGAGGCAATCTTGTGGCTGTAGCATTAGTAGAGGCAGAGATGATATAGTTTGGGGTTAGAGGAAGTTGAGGTGATACGTTGTGGACATGTTAGAGGAGTGGTGTTGCTTTTGGAGATAGAGGTTACAAGATAACTGTGTTAGTTTAAGTAATGTGGAAGTGGTGATATTAGTGGAAGAAGGGGTTAAGTTGTGGTAATAGTGTTAAAAGAAGTAAATGTGATAATGACAGTAATGGAGGAGATGAAGGTGAGCAATGTGATGATGGTGAATTTAATGGAGGCCAAGAGGTAATTTTGTGATGATGGTAGTATGGATGTAGAGTCATGAAATTGTGACTTTTGTTGGGTGTTGGTGAAAGTAATGTGATAGCAGGAAAGATAGTAAAGGAGAGGTAATGTGATGGTGTCTGTGGAAATAGAGGTAATGAAATGTTGGTTGGTTCAGTGGCAGTTGAAGGTAAACATTCAGGTGGTGCTGGGGTAAGGGAATGAAAATAATGTGATATGGGTGGGTTAATGGAATTGGAGGTCATGGGCTACTGGTGATCGAATTTGTGGAAATAAGAGATAAGAGGTAATGTGGAAAATGGATGTTATGTGGTAGTGTTAGTGGAGAGGCATGATAATGTGATATTAGTGGAAATTCAGGTAATAGAAGTAGAGGTAATGTGGTGGTAAGAGTGGGGGTAAAGGTAATATGGTGGGGTGAAGTTTGAGTTTAGGCAGTGGTGGTGTTGGTGGATGTAGAGACAATGTGGTTGTGATGTGGGTAGTGGTGGAGTTGGAGTCAATATGGTGGTGGTGTTGGTGGATGTAGAGGTAATGTGATGGAGGTGGAGGTAATGGGTGAGTTGGGGTAATATGGTGTTGGTGTTGGTGAAGATAATGTGGAAATGGTGTTAATGGAAGTAAAGGTAATGTGGCGGTGTCGGTAGAGTTGGAGGTAATGCAGTGATGGTGTTGGTGGAGGAAAAGGCAATGTGTTGGTGTTATTGCTGGAGGTAGCGATAACGTATTGGTGTTGCTGGAGGTAATATAGTGAGGATGGATGGAGGCAATGTGGTGATGGTGTTAGGTTAAGCAATGTGCTCGTGGTATCTGTTGAGATAACGTAGTGGTGTAAGTTGAGGTAGAGGTGATGGTGGTGATTGGTATGGGTAGTGGCGGGGGTAAAGTAGTGGTGTTAGCCATGGTAGAGGTAACGCAATGGTAGTAGAGGCAGTGTTAGTGGTGGTGGTGGTGGGTGATGGTAATGGAAGTGTTAGTGGTGGCAGACGTGTTAATGTGTTGGTAGTATTTGTGTTAGAAAATAGTATTGGTAAATTGAGGCAGAGGTGATGTGGTGGCGGTGATATTGGCGATAGCGGCGGTGGTGGTGGTGGTGGTGGTGGTGGTAGTGAAGGTAATTGTTGATGATGTTAATTATCGCAGAAGTAATAATGGTTTCATTGGGAAGTAAAAGGTGATGCGAGCACATGATGTTAACGGTACTGGAGTTAGCAGAGATGGTGTTGATGATACAAATGACATTGACGATGGTGATGGTGATGACGATGGTGGTGATGACGGTGGTGGTGGTGCTAGTGGCGACGACTACGAAGGTAGCGTGCTGGTGGTGGTGGCGTTGGTGGTGTTGACGCGATAACAGTACAGGCAGCTGTGGCGGCGGCGGCGGTGGTGGTGGTGGTGAAGGCGAGGGGCGGCAGCTGTTGTGGGGGAAGGAGTTTTTATGGGAGGGTCGAGGCGGGGCTGGAAGGCGATGGGGTAGTGGTAGTGATGCTGAAAAGAGAGGAAAGGGATCAACAACAGACAAATACTTCTGAAACAGTATATATATATATATATATATATATATATATATAATATATATACTACAAAGTTCCGGTAGTCTGTCTAGAGAAGAGAGAAAGGGAGAGAGATAGAGAGAGAGAGAGAGAGGGAGGGAGGGGGGATGAAATAGTAAGTGTGCCTATACAGGGAGCAGGGTTATCTTGTTTGAAAGACTTAGTCTAATTAGGTCCCCACCCTTCCAACCCATCTTCACCTCCTTGATTTTTCTTTCTTTTCACCTATATATATATATATATATGTACACACACACACACACGCACACACACACACATACATACACACACGCACGCACACACATGTTATTGTGTGTGTGTGTGCGTGTACTGTTCTTAATTGTTGCTTGTTGTACTAGTATCATCATCATCGTCATCATCATTATTATTATTATTATTATTATCATTATTATTATTATTATTATTAGTAGTAGTAGTAGTAGTGAAGGATGATAGTGATGATGGTATTGATAATAATTGATGATGGTATATGTATATATATGATGATGATATAACGAGGCCAAGCCAAAAAAAAAAAGTATTAATGACGAAAATGGTTATGTCGTTAATAAGGATGCTGTTGCTGCTGCTGTTGATGATGATGATGATGATAGTGGTATTGTTATTTAATGCTATTGTTGATGTTTATAAGTCTTAAATTAGCCCTGATTGAGCAAGAACTCTGTTGAGAAGCTTTCCAAGCGTGACCAGCCCGCCGTTTTTCCTATGTGCAGGAAATTTAGCACTACATTACTTGATGTCTTTTTTTTTTTGTAAGACAGGTGGAGTTGGGGGTGGGGTGTTTCGAGTGAGAGAGTTAGCTGCTCTTTCTAGCAGGTCGTTCAACATGCTAAAAATAGCGCGCCTCCAAATGGCTCGTCAATAATGATGACGACGGCGACGACGACGATGATGATGATGGTAGGTTCTAGGGCAAAGACAAGAGTAGTAGTAGTAGTGGTGGTGGTGGTGGTAGTAGTAGTAGTAGTATTGATAGTGGTAATGAGGGTAATGTGTTGGTAATCAGGCGAAGGGTAGAGGTAAGTTGTGGTAGTGGTGGGGTGATGATGGTGTTAGTACTGGTGATAAAGAGTTAGATAAATGGGGGGTGAAGATACCACCACCACCAACAACACCACCACCAGCACCACCACCCTGCCCATACAAGAAAAGAATACTGCTACTGCCATCTACAGTGAAGGTTTCTTGTTGCTAATTTACATTGCCAGAACTCAAACTCTGTAGCCAAAATATATATACACTACATTTACATCGCTAGCTGTCAAATATAGGCAGCAACACACACATACGAACATAGCACAAGTCATACATACATACCTTCGGTGTTCAAAATATCTATTTCACACACACTGATATCCATTTATCTCATAGTTACCTTCTTTCTTCGCTTAAACGTATTCTCTCTCTCTTATACACACACGCATAAAAACCCAACCATGCTTTTTCATCCAAAGTCCATTCATCTATTTTTTTTTCCCTCTCTACCTTCGTACAGACTCAATACATTCACGTCTCAGTCCTACAATCACCAATCGCCAAAAGATAAGGTTAACTTGGACGAGATTAGAATGAGTTTAATGCTTAGTTTGAACTGTAGCAGTTTAGCGGTTGAAAGTACCTCGTGTGCATATGTTCTTGCGCGCGCGTGCGTACACACACACACACACACACACACACACACTTTCACACATACATATCTATTTTTTTACTACCCACAAGGGGCTAAACACAGAGGGGACAAACAAGGACAGACAAACGGATTAAGTCGATTATATCGACTCCAGTGCATAACTGGTAGTTATTTAATCGACCCCGAAAGGAGGAAAGGCAAAGTCGACCTCGGCGGAATTTGAACTCAGAACGTAACGGCAGACGAAATACGGCTACGCATTTCACCCGGCGTGCTAACGTTTCTGCCAGCTCGCCGCCTTCACACATACATATCATCAACACAATCATTTAACGTCTGTTTTCCATGCTGGCATGGATTGGCCGGTTTGGTAGGATCTTGGCAAGCTACAGGGCCACACTAAGTTCCAATGTCAACTCTGACGTGGTTTCTACAGCTGGATGCCTTTCCTAATGCCAACCACTTAAGTGTGTACTGCCTGCTTTTTTTTTTCATGTAGCCAGCACCAGTGAGGTTGCCAAATAAGCTGCAAGACAGAAAAACAATGGGGAAACGGTGTGTGTGTGTGTGAGTGTCTAGGGGGATCCCTATAATTAAATAGAGTGGGTGGGTGAGTATTTGGGAGGGGTATGTGACTTAATACCTGACATTCAAAGGTTATAATGTGATAGAGGGACAAGTACAAGTGTCTTGCTATAAGAGGAGATACATGGCTACCCCACATTATATAGGGAGGGGCGGAAAGGAAGTAACAATGATAGTGAGGGGAGCCAGAACAAACTCTCAAGAAACAAGAATATACCAGACATAAGGTGGCAAGCTGGCAGAATCATTAGCATGTCAGAAAACCTGCTTAGCAGTATTTTCTCTGTTTTTATATTCTGAGTTCAAATTCTGCCAAGGTTGACTTTGCCTTTCATCCTTTTGGAGTTGATAAAATAAGCACCAGTCAAGCAGTGGGGGCGATGCAATTGACTAGCCTTCTCTCCCAAAATTTCAGGCCTTGTGCCTATAGTAGAAAGGAATATCTACCACAGCGGTGGGCTGGCAGAAACGTTAGCACGCCGGGCAAAATGCTTAGCGGTATTTCGTCTGCCGTTATGTTCTGAGTTCAAATTCCACCGAGGTCGACTTTGCTTTTCATCCTTTCAGGATTGATTAAATAAGTACCAGTTATGCACTGGGGTTGATATAATCGACTTAATCCGTTTGTCTGTCCTTGTTTGTCCTCTCTGTGTTTAGCCCCTTGTGGGTAGTAAAGAAATAGGTATTTCGTCTGCCGCTACATTCTGAGTTCAAATTCTGCCAAGGTCGACTTTGCCTTTCATCCTTTTGAGGTCGATTAAATAAGTACCAGTTACGCACTAGGGTTGATATAATCGACTTAATCCGTTTGTCTGTCCTTGTTGTCCCCTCTGTGTGTAGCCCCTTGTGGGCAATAAAGAAATAAGAAAGGAATATCTACCCGGCGTACATTCCAATAATTTTCATATATTTCTTATACTCAGGTTTTTGACCAACTCAGTTACTTTACTGTATTAGCATATAAGTGTCTGAGTATTCCTGTGCACCATTAATGTAATCTTTGAGTAGACATAGTGTGACAAAGCTGACCTGTTGTATTATTACTAGTTCAGTCTGCCTGAAGGGCTTCCACATGGTTTCCATCTATTTAATTTCATTTACTTTTTATCTTTACTTCAGTCATTGCATTATGGCCATGCTAGAGCACTGCCTTGAAGGGTTATAGTTGAACAAATTGACCCGGTACTTGGAACACACATATACACACAACAGGCTTCCATGCAGTTTCTGCCTACCAAATTCACTCACAAGGGCTATTGTAGAAGACCTTGTTCAAAGTGTTGCACAGTGGAACAGAACCCCAATCTATGTGACTACAGAGCAAGCTTCTTAACTACACAGCCATGCCTGCATCTATATAAATAAGACTTAAGTCAACCTGGGGCTTTAGTGAAAGATACTAACCCAAGGTGCCATGCAGTGAGATCAAACCTGGAGTCTCATGATTGCAAAGTGAACTTCTTAATTACACAGTCATACCTGCATCCTTAGCTGCATTCATACACACACACTCGCAAGCAGAACACATAGATACTAGTTAGAGTTCCATTAATATTCATACATTCCTTAAGTGTTTGCGCTCTCCGTCTCTCAAAAGTGCATACACACATATATGCATACACATGTTTATGCAATTGTGCATTATCTAATGTTTATAGATTTCATTACCCAAAGAAACAAAGACCCAATAATGGTCGGTTTTATTGTAAAGAATTGCAATTCTTCAGCACTACCCTCTGTAATAATGAAATACACTGAAGTGCGGCTAAACCACATGCCGTATTAAATTATTCCATTCTGTTCTATTCTCAGTACTAAACCTACCACAACATTTTATAGACATGTCAAGGAATCGACTATTTCAGCTTTCTAACACTCAGATATTCAAATATTTTCCCCTAAAGAAGGAATCCACTAAACCAAAATGAAGAGATAAAGCATTCAGTTTTAAAGAAAAAACAAATTGAACAATGCAAAAGAGGAATCTAGAATTAAAATTTCTGTTCAGAAACCAAAATGGCATTGTTAAGAAAGAAACTTTTTTCAAAATTCACTGTGCATCATTGATCCAGAGTTACTTTGACTTCAGTAGCACAGCATGGTTTCTTGAAATAAGCTTAGATAACAAAGAAAATATTCAGAATTATTCAAAATGTTCAGATTTAATTTAAAACAAAAAATATTTCAAGAGAAGAAATAGATAATGATATATTATTAATAAACCTAATTCTAATATGTGTACAGTAAAGAAACCAACAACTGAGATTACAAATAGTGTTTAGAGAAGAAAAAAGAACAACAAAAAACACCTGTCCAAGCTACATGCAAGCAAACTTGCTTGGATCTAATGAACATACCTACCAAACAAGAAGCCAAAATAATGCTTACATTGTACGAAACTCAAACAAAATCTTCTGACAGCAATCAGAAGAATAGATGTTTCCAGAGTAAAGAAGACAAAACTATTTTAACAAGATGCAAACAGAATAAAAGGTTGAAGAAATCAGGTTTTACTTCTTTCTATAATAAAAATGGTAAGCTGATAGATCAGTGTACACATAACGGCTAAATTCATTATAGAATTATTTGGAAAGAAACTCAAAGAACACAGTGCAGGCCTAGCTGTGTGGTCGAGAAGTTCACTTTATAACCATGTGGTTTTAAGTTCAATCCCACTTTGCAGAACTGTATGCATTGGTCTTTCACCATAACTCTGGGATAAACTAATGCTTTGTCAGTGAAATTTGGTTCAAACTAGGCATCTGTTTCTTTTTCTCTTTCTTGCTCCACCAGAATGAATGAATAAATATTCCAGTGAAAATCAGTGCAATATATTTTGTGGCATTTAAATCCAGAAAGGAGAAGTTGATGGAATCAGTATCAGACTGGGGTCAGTATGATGTACTAAAATCTTGAAGGTGATGTGTCAGCATGGTCGCTGTCCAATGAATAGAACTGGCAAAAGAATAACACATCAAAAAAAAAAAAAAATTGCCAGATGGTGCATATTTTGCTGGTAGATACTCATGATGTATGATAACTGAAAATTATTTCTACTAAATGATATTTTATATCATTTATCTACACATATTTTATATCATTTATCTATACATCTATTTATCTACACATACAAGATGCTCAGGAATTCAGAGTGGGTGTGTTCTTTAATACTATGCTCAAACCCTCAAATAGAATTTTATACTTTGAAAAAAAATCTATACCAATTAAGTTTATAGTAAGAGCAGTGATATCTCTTTCAGGCAGAAAGACCATTTTGTAAAGGACAAATGAAATAATTCCATAACAGTATATTAATAGTTCAAATTTTTATTAACCCTGGATGGATAAAAACAAAAGCTGATTCTAGTGGGAACTGGACTTAGAGATATAAGATGTTGATTACAGCTTAGATCAGGAGTGTCATGTATACAGCCTGTCTGCTAGATCCAACTTATAGCAATGTTTAAGTGTGGTCCCTGGTTTAATGTTATATAATAAAATATTTATTATTATTTTTCATTTTAAAATATTCTGTAAAATATATTTCATTAACATGTGCTCAGAGCCCAACTAGAGTTATCATCATCATTTAATATCCATGTTCCATGCTGGCATGGGTTGAACAGGTTGAAGAATCCAATGAGTCGAAGGACCGCATCATGTTCCAATGTCTGCTTTTGGATGGTTTTTATGGGCCGATGCCCTTCCTAATGCCAACTACTTAACTGTGTATGCTGGATGTTTTTTTTTTACAAGCCACCAGCACTAGTGAGGTTGCCATGTGGCTTGCAAGATTACAAACCCCAAAGGGAGCAGTGATCAGTAGGAAAGGTGGGTGGTGGTGGTGGTGGTGGTGATTCCCATTAGTGAAATCAATGCACATTAGGGAATCTTGTTATTTCACCCAATGTAAAAGAAGCTTATGAATCTATATGCTAAAAGACGTGACCTATTTCCCTCTCACTATGCTTATTAGACACCAAGTCAAATGGATTTTTAAAAATTAAATTTATTCACATGTTTGTCCAAATGGATTTTAATGATATGAATGATATTGAAAGATTTTGCTGCTAAAACATAGCAAGCTTTTTATCAAGTATTGCTCTTCTCAAGAACTGTATGTATTTATTTCAACAATTGCTGTTTCTGTACCTATCTAAGCATTCTTACTTAATACAACAATATATATATACCATCTGGATGAAATTTTCTCACACATCTCTGCTAACACCTTATAATTTGTTAACAAAGTTGTTTCAATATATATCATTCACTATATCCATCTATCTACTTAGGCTCACATTATGAATAGGGTTTTTAGGAATAATTATCCCTATCTGGTCTTCAAAATTAAGTTTGTTTCAATCTGGCCTGCAAAGCCAAAGGAGTTTGACACTCATGATTTAGAGCTAAGTCAATCAGATACATTAATATCAATCTTCCATTTCTCTTCACTTAGAAGTTGTGTGTGGGGTATTGTTGAAGTTGTTGAAGTGATTTCAAGAGAAGAAAAGAAATTAAGCCTATCAAATTAATATATCTTAGCTAGAATTGTAATCTATGGTGTTGGCCATCTTTACCACAATTACACTCAACAGTCAAATAACAGGAAGCGAACTGACAGATTCATTAATGTATAGAACAACATACCTTAATAGTAGTTGTTCCAGCTAGCTACATTCTGAGTTCAAATCTCACCAAAATCAACTTTATCTTTTGAGGTCAATAAAATACCAGTCAAGAACAGAGGGTTGCTAGAATTGTTAGATGGAAAAGTATGCCTTGTTGTAGATGCTTTAATTCTTTACATTCTGAGTTCTTAGGCAGTAAATTTATTCTACCATCAAGTTTAACCCACCACCAGGTCAGTTGGTATCTTTAGTGGGGTTACTTCCACTGTAAGCATTTAGGCAGAGTCTCTGATTTGAGGATAAATCCCTCCAATCAGCACACCAGTCTTAGAAATAAAGGGTCAAGGATACTGACTTCCCACCCTGACAGAGTAGTAAACACTAAGAAATTATTCAGATTTATTCATGCTAATGTAGTTCTGTATATTTATGTGTGATCTGAAAGAAACTATGGTTTGCTACAGTGTAGCTTCAAGCATGTTATGAATTTTCCTAATCACAGCCAACAAATGGATGGATATCACAGCCAACAAATGGATGGATATCACAGCAAACAAATGGATGGATATCACAGCAAAGGAAGACCTCTCCTTAGGTATAAGAATAAATTGAAACGATCACTAAAACCTCTACAGCTTAACCTGATATCGTGGGAAAGCCATTGCCCAAATGTGTCACAATGCATCAAACGATTTGAGCTGAAGAAAAAGAACAATAGAAGAACTATATCCCGCAACCAACAGACACAATTGCCCAATCCCGGGTAAAACGAAAATCATCAATGTTCTCATTGGGCTTTCATAGCAAAATCCATACCTGGACTGAAATTACATTTTCACACCTGAGAACATACCTGGACTGAAATCACATTTACACACCCATCACAGATAGATGCAGCTGCTTAGCATTTCCCCACCCCTCAACTTTAAGACCTCTCCTTCAAACACTCATATGTTGAAATCGACAGGAGCGACCATCATATTTGAGATACAGTGTTACATTACACAGTTTTCTTAAAACATGTTAATGTAGTACTTTAAATACAAGGTTCAGAAATATATTGCATCATTAATGTCTGTTTTATTCAAATGAATCTTCCACAGTTGTTTAACATCAAGTTAATTATTCTTCCATTCTTCAGAATAGATAACTTTTACTATCAGCTAAGCACATAAATTATTAATATGCTAAGACAGCTTATGCATTTTATAAACAGCTGCACTAGATTCAATCACCAGAGAGAACATCAGATTAATAGGAATAATAAGAAATTAGCTACCAGAAGAACAAAAACCTTGAAGATTATCTCTGAAACAGTAATTTAGAACAGTGATGAATACATGGTTTGATCAAATATTTAAATAACATTTACAAATATTATTTCTTCATAGCCAGAGTTCATTTATCCTCAAAAGACACATTTTCCACAAATGTTTCAATGTACTGAAATAATCAACTACCATGTTTTGTGAAAAATGTTCAGATTTACAGACAATGGCATCAATGTAATATCCCCCAAGGGCTGTTTCTCTTTTCATAACATTCAAAGCTTTCTCGAATATTAATAATTACTCTAGAGAACAAAGAACTTTGTTATTCTGACCCAGAGCAGAGCTGGACTGGCAAAATTGCTAGAATAAGTGAAGCACTGAGGAAGTGATTCAGTGAAATCTAAACTCGGGGATGAATGAGTAGCGATGACTTGGCTGAGGAGAACAGAATCATTTTAGAGGATAGGAAAAATTAATTAGTAGCTCTATTTTGGGAAAGGCAGGAAAATAATATCAGCAAGCAGCTACCAGACCACTCCCACGTTCCAAAATAAATAAATAAATAAAACAAGGAAAAAAAAAAAACTCATTCAAGTGACCAGTATTGGTGGTGTTCAGCCCCAATAAATTCAACAATGGCTTTCTATTATATGCCTGCCAACTTCAAATAATCTATCTCTAGAGGGGTAGGGATTAACAACCCTACACTGAGGTGGGGAAATTATAGAATTTGAGATACTTCTAACATCTCATTAGTAAAGAACACTAATAATGAATTCTCATTAAGTAGCAAGCAAATTTGTTCTGCTGCTTCTCTATGGCATTAACCATGTTAATACCATAAATCAAGAATTCTCATGTTTCCATGCATTCACCAAAGTCTACTGTGATACTAATGAATCAATACAACAAAATATCACTTAAAACCTCCAGAGAGCACAGAACACCCATGGAAAATACTAGAATTTCTTTATTTGAGCATTTTATGCATTGCAAAAAAAGGAGAGACAGTTAGCACTCCCCCTTATCAAGGACGGAAGAGATCAGTCAATCTTTCTAACACATATGGGCATTGCTCTCTACTTTAGAGCAACCTAATTTTTGAATGGTGGTGCCCCAGCATGGCCACAGCTCATGAGCTGAAACTAGATGAAGATGATATAAAGATATGTACCTAAAAAATGTCTTGGCTCACCCATTTTGGCCCTGCCCATTCGGCATCACTGATCCGATGCTGACTTATTTGACACCAGACATCTTAATGTTTCTCTCATTCTCTCCTCTCTCTCTCTCTCTTTGTTTATGTGAGCATATTTCTCTTTATGTATATGAACATGTTCAAATGATAAATTGTAATGTCTTCCTCTGTATGTCTATAATTCAATGCACATATAGTTGGTCTGCCAACATTATAATTCAGTGCACAAGCATGTATGTTTGACTCCAGTACCAAAAAGTACTGTCACCAACACAGACTGAACATCCAGTCAGCTAGGCCAAGATGTCAGTATCCGAATAACTGTGCCCAATTGTCTCATTCCATTAAAACATACGGGCAATAAAATTTGTCTATAAATTAAAAAATACTAGTACAAAATGAAAAAAAGCAGAAAGAACAACAGTTGGACCAGCTATTGTTTGTTTTGTTCGTATTCAGGTTTGTGTTTTATAATTGCAATTCACACTGAATGCAATATCTAGTAGCTGCAATCATCATTTAATGTCCGCTTTCCATGCTAGCATGGGTTGGACGGTTCAACAGGGGTCTGGGAAGCCAGGAGTCTGCACCAGGCCCAGTCTGATTTGGCAGTGTTTCTACAGCTGGATGCCCTTCCTAACGCCAACCACTCCGTGAGTGTAGTGGGTGCTTTTTACGTGCCAGACGAGGCTGGCAACGGCCACGATCGGATGGTGCTTAAAACATTTAGTCAATAGTGCCACACTGTGTCTTTCATTCAGTCATATATCAACAGTCTAAGACAGTGGTTCTTAAATAGTATACTGTATTGCAATGCTGCATTGCAAGGGGCACCAAGCATGATGCAAAGTTTTAAAAGATATAACTATCGGTTACCCTCTTCTGAAACTCTTATGAAATTATCTCCCCCTTCCTCCCAATTTACTGTCTGCATTCTCTTTATACTCACCTTTTATTTTGAGATACTCTGACAATTTGTCACCATCATCTCCACCTTCTTTCCAGCTTTTCTTAACCAACATTATATAAAGTGATCGTCATCTATCTCCTCTACAGCAAGACACCTGTGCTTGTCCCTCTATCAAACTTTAGTCTCTCAGCACCTAGCATAAAGCCGTCTTCCTCCTCTCTTCTTAAATATACAATCTCACTCATTGAGGAGGCCTTTTCTTTCTCTTCTCTTGTGAGTTAAAAGGTGATCTCAATAGAGCTGGTGAAAGAACCCTCCCTACTTCAGTCATGAATAACCATGGAGATTGCACCTAGAAAGTTAACCTCCAAGGCACAAATCCAGGCAAGATTGTTTATGGAAAACTAGCAGTCGCTCATGCATACCAGCCTCCCCTCTCCATGCCACTGATGTTATCCACGGGAAAGCAAAGGCCGTGACAGCTTGGCACTAGTGATGTCACAATTCATTTCTACAGCTGAGTGAACTGGAGCAACATGAAATAAAGTGTCTTGCTCAAGAACACAACACAGCCCAGTCCAGGAATTGAACTCACTACTGCATGATGTGAGCCAGATGCTCTGGCCGCTTAGCCGTATGAAAAAAAATCACCTGGTCAACACTGTAAAAAGATTGGCATTAGAAGGGGCATCCAGCGAAAGAAACTGGACCAAAGTTGGCATTGGAGCTCAACAGTCCTGCTGCTTTCTGGATTCTCTTAAACTGTCCAACCATTGCTAGCATGGAAAATGGACATTAAATAATGATGAAGATGATGATGATTGATGATTGATGATAAATTTAAGGCCTTAGAAAACCCATATTAATATTCAAGCTTCTTGAAAAACATGTTATTCATAATTTTTTACTTTAAACTTCAGTGAAAAGAAAGTGCTTTTGTGAATGATATTAATTCAATAAGTGTTTCCAATCATGATTCTGAATTTTCCATTTTCTATCAAGAAATGTATTCATAAGCAGTGAACCATGACCCAAAAGTAGGTACTTGTTGACTATAATATAATACAGTTTAATTTAATTGTGAAAAACATAATTTGCTCATAACATCAACAAATAATTCAATTTTTTCATTTTCAAGAGTAAAACTTTATATCACACAAAATTAATTCAATAAATATAAAGTTTTAAATGTTTTAATTTTGAACTTATTAAACAGTTTAAATACTTATAAGTACTCCTTTACCCAACTTACATAAACTTTTGTTTTAAATTGTTCCTTTTTTTGTTATTTTTTAAATATTATTATTATTATACAGAACTGAAAATATCTCTCCATGGATAAATGATTAAATTTGGCAAAGAAGAAAACATACAAAAAAGAAAAAAAAACCCACAATACTGAGGTAACAGTTTCTGCAGAATGTTGGTGCCATAACATAAATCAATGAATGAAAGTGTAAAAGTGTTGAACTGACTCACAGAAAATAAAAGTACAACAAAATTTTTTTCCATAATATGGATTTACTGTTACTTTTAGACTTTTACACAACCCAGTCTGCTGAATTTGCAATGAATCTTCAGCAAATGAAAGTCTGATAAGTTGACTTCACATTTTAGCACAAAGCCAGCAATTTTGGGGTGGGGGTAAGTTGATTAAATCAACCCCAGTGCTCAACTAGTACCTATTTTATTGACCCCCGAAAGGATAGAAGGCAAAGTCACCCCTGGTGGTATTTGAACTCAGAACATATAAAGTCAGTGTGGTAACAATTCTGCTAGTTTGCCACCTTCTGAATTCTGCTAATTTAAAAGACATATTTTCTATAACAGGAATCATTGAAAGTTGAAAACAATTTGGGTATCTCAGAGTTTATGATCTGAAACAAATTTTCAAAGTAAATAGCAGACAAATTTGTTTGGGTTTTTGCAAATGTTAAAACTATGAGTCATGTACTAACACAAAACATTTCAACACAACTACACCTTTCCAACCATAACCAATCTGTTCCCTCACCCCTAAACAAATCCCTAATCAACTGCACTAAATTTTATTAACTATTATTGTTAACACAAAAACCAAAATCTGTCACTCTTCTTTCACACTCTTGTGAACATACCCATTCACTATGTCCAACCCTCTGTACCACTTTTATAATCACCTTCCTGTAATTTGTGAATATACCATGACACTCTTCATTACCATCTCTCTTTTTTCGACAGGGATAATCATGTATCTCCTCTACTGTAAAACACTTGCTTTTGTTCCATATCATACTTTAACCTCTCATCATCTGGCATAAAGCCACCTCTCCTTAGTACTATACACCTCCTCTTGGTTGAGGTGTCTTGTCTTGAAAGTTACTTGGTGACTTCACTAGTGCTGGCACAACATAAAAAGTACCCAGTATACTGTGAAATGGTTGGTGTTAGGAAGGGCAACCAGCCATAGAAATCATGGTAAAGTAGAAACTGGAGTTTGGCTTGTTGGCCCCTGTCAAACTCACCAATCCATTTCAGCATGGAAAATGAAGATGATGATGATGACGGTGGCAACAATGACAGTTTTGAGAAACTTCTGTTTTGGACCCTAAAGGCTGTGACTCAATTTTTCTTTTTTTGGAAATGAAACTGGTTGATGGAAAATACTTTAAAACATCACATGAAACCTCATAATTTATAATGGTTTCAAATTTTGGCATAAGGCCAGTAAGTTCAAGGGAGGAGGTAAGTCAATTACATCAACACCAGTACATAACTGGTACTTATTTTATCAACCCCAAGAGGATGAAAGGTAAGGTCGACCTTGGCAGAATTTGAACTCAGAACATAAAGACAGATGAAATGCTACTAAGCATTTTAATCAGCTTGCTAATGATTCTGCCAGTTTACTGCCTTCCTCATAATTGATAATGAAAGTTTAAAAACCATTTGCAGACAAAACAAGAATTTCACTGTCAAAAGAAATGGTATGCAGAGACTAGCAGTAACCAATTCGTGCAACATATTGAAATAACTGAAGAAAATACTAAATTTGAAATTCAGTTAAATTAATCAATTAACATTGTAAATGGAGTTCAACTATTGACATTTGTCAGATATTCATATTAAAACTGGGTGCTTACTGTTTAAATAATTAAATGAGCATGCAACAGTTGAAGATGTTTACCCCAAAGTTGACCCTTTTTTTGTTAAAGAAGTAGGTCTGGGATGGAATGACTATGTTGATGTATGTACTAATGGTGGAGTAGCAGTGACAGGGGTAAAAAAAATGATTTCAAGATAAAGTTAATGAAAAAATATGCACCAACTACATTCATTGATACTGCATGATTCATCAAGAGACATTAGTAACTAAAAAAATTTAATAGGAGACACATTTGAAATTATAAAATTCATTAAGCATTACACATTGATCAGCTGTCTACTTGTAAAACTATGCCAGGATATGGGATCTGAATTCAACAAATTTTTACTGCATATAACAGTGAAATGACTGTTGAAAGGATGAGCATTAAAAGGATTTGGGAAAAGAAATAAACTTATTTTTTTATCAGAAAAGAACTCAAATGTTGCATAATTCTTTCATGATAAAAATAGGTTTTGCAAATTATAGTATTTGTTAGACGTATTTGAGAAACTTAATACATCTCTGCAGGGGGCAGGGGTAAACAAGAAAAATAAACATTTTCACTGTGAAAGTTAGAATTGAACATTCATAAAAAAAAATTAAATTAAAGACTAAATAAAAAAAAATACAAACTTTCAGAAACACGTAGTACAAAATGATAACTTTGAAATACTAATGATTATGTTGGTGAAAATAACTTTTAATTTGATTAAGCAGATTGTAATCAAGTATTCAGCGTGTAAGAAAAAAAAAAACAGTTTTACAAATATATTCTGCAAAACATAGACAATTGTAATTTACAATGTAAATTAGATTGGATCCAAATCATGTTCAATGTAGCAATGGAAAATGTGATGTGAAACAGGTTTCTTTGAAGACTCAAGAAGAATTTGGAGAGCTGTTTATGCACTTGAAATCTCAAACTTGAAATTTCAAAAAATAAACTTCAGCATTTTGTAACTGAAATGTGAAATTAGATTTTCTAATTTTATCTGAATTAGCTATGATAGTTCTTCTACCATTTTCTTCATATATTTATGTGAATCTATGTTTTTTTAATTTTAACAACAATAATAATAACTTACCACAGAATAATATAAGTAGAAATTCCCTTAACCCTTTCAGACCTGGGCCCCTGTGTCTAACCTTACCCTCCACCTGGGTCCCTGTGTCTAACCTTACCCTCCACCTGGGCCCCTCCTCCTCCTCCTCATCGTTTAACGTCTGTTTTCCGTGCTAGCACAGGTTAGACGGTTCGACTGGAGTCTGGGAAGCCAGGAGGCTGCACCAGGCTCCAATCTGATCTGGTAGTGTTTCTACAGCTGGATGCCCTTCCTATGCCAACCACTCCGTGAGTGTAGTGGGTGATTTTTACATGCCACCGGCACAGAAGCCAGTCAAGGCAGCACTGGTATCGGCCACGTTCAGATGGTGCTTTTTACATGCCACCGGTGCAGGTATCACAACTACAATTTCCATTTGATATTTATTTTGATGTTGATATACTTGACTCAATAGGTCTCCTCAAGCAATGCAGGTCCTGAGTAAAAAAGTAAATAGTTGCATATACAGCTCAAGAGTAAACAATTGCAAGCAAACTAAGGAACTGAATCACAAAAAAATCAGGAGAACAACAATAATAGGCCTATCTCTCAACTAACGTTCACCTGAATTGCTACTTTCCTTATCACTTTCACCAGTTTTATTGTCTGAATTACACTCATTGTCTGCGTAAGGATAAACTCTTCATCTGAAGAATAAATATCATCAATAATTTCCTCAACTGTAAAGAGTGGAGGCACATGGCCTAGTGGTTAGAGCAGCGGACTTGCGGTCGAGAGATTGCAGGTTTGAATCTCAGACTGGGCGATGTGTGTGTTTATGAGCGAAACACTTAAGCTCCACGTGGCTCTGGCAGAAAGTAATGGTGAACTTCTGCTGACTCTTTTGCCACAACTTTCTTTCACTCTTTCCACTTGCATCTTGCATCTCACCTGTGACGGACCGGCATCCCGTCCAGGTGGGGAACCTATACGCCAAGGAAACCAGGAAACCAGCACTTATGAGCCAGGCATGGCTTGAGAAGGAACAAACAACTGTAAAGAGTCTAGGCCTTGATTGTTAACAAGACAATGTATTGGGTTTATCACATGTTCATTTCATCACAAAAATCTGTATTTTCTTTTATTAAAAAGACAAGTAAACAATGACTATGGAGGGACATCATTAACAACAAGTCATAAGCACATTAGACTACAAAGTTGCAACTTTATTGGTTGTCTAATTTTAGTATTTTCTCTTTTTCTCTATGTATGTTACACATTACCACTTAGACAAGAATCTGGTACAAATTACATTTATGCTATTCCTGCTGTACAGGGAACATGGTATGATAGAGTTAAGAACATCACTAATAAATATAAAGCCATAGGTTGATGTACTATGTCAAAAGAAACAAGTACATTCTTTTCATTAAAGATATTCATATTCTCAAATGGTTTGATGATCATAAGTTTAGTTGTTTTTGGTCAAAGTTTGATAAACCTGGACATTTTCTGCGACTTATCTGGGAGTGCTATCGTATATAAGAAACAAGTTGACAATGAGAAAACATTCAGAAAATATTAAAGCAAGTACCTGGACAGCTAAATTAACTGATTTCTTATGGCCTTCTACTTTTTCAATAGAGCATGTTTTATGCAGATTCAACTGAACTTAAAATGTGTGCATTTGTAGCAGAGCACAATCCAGTCATTTTTATATAATATAAGCATCTATTCTAAAACTAGCTTAAAAGCCACTTTATCGGGCAGCTTTTAAGCTAGTACGTAGCTTTTAAGCAAATGACTCTGAATGGGAAGATCCGCAAACAGATCTCTGACTTGTTTTGGAGAATTTGTTGGAATTGCTTCCTCAAGAGTCATATTCCAATGATAATCATATTCATCGCAAAAAATCCTGTAAAAAAAAAAACACCATAAACAATTTTATAAACAGCTGCACTAGATTCAATCACCAGAGAGAACATCAGATTAATAGGAATAATAAGAAATTAGTTACCAGAAGAACAAAAACCTTCAAGATTATCTTTGAAACAGTAATTTAGAACAGGGATGAATACATGGTTCAATCAAATATTTAAATAATATTTACAAATATTATTTCTTCATAGCCAGAGTTCATTTATCCTCAAAAGACACATTTTCCACAAATATTTCAATGCACTGATTTTAAAAAAATCACCATAAATAATCGCAGGAATCCAAAATTTCAGGATTGCAGGTCGAGATTTGGCCTGGAATGTTCTTAATTTACTCATGGAGCTAGCCTTTAGATTATAAAAGTTGTTATCAAACAAAATATTTGTTGCAAAAAGTCACGTAAAAAATCACTGAAAGCAATCACAGTAATGAAAACTTGGGGATCCAAAATTTCAGAATTGTGGGTTCAAATTCGGCCCAGAATATTTTTACTTTACTCATGGAGTCAGCCAGATTCCGAAATGGTATGATATGTTGGGCTATGGCCTCTAGGAGTAAAGTTGAAAAAGTGTGATACACTGACATTCACATTTATTATATTATATCAAGGCGGTGAGCTGGCAGACTCGTTAGCGCGCTGGGCAAAATACTTAGCGGTATTTCGTCTGTTGTTACATTCTGAGTTCAAATTCCACCGAGGTTGACTTTGCCTTTCATCCTTTCGGGGTCGATAAATAAAGTACCAGTTTCATACTGGAGTCGATGTAATTGACTTAATCTCTTTGTCTGTCCTTGTTTGTCCCCTCATTGTTTAGCCCCTGTGGGCAATAAAGAAATATATATCATATTAAGGCGGTGAGCTGGCAGAATCGTTAGCACACCAGGTGAAATGCTTAGCAGTATTTTGTCTGCCATTAGATTTTGAGTTTGAATTCTGCCGAGGTTGACTTTGCCTTTCATCCTTTCGGGGTCGATAAAATTAGTACCTGTTATGTACTGGGGTTGATGTAATCAACTTAATCCCTTTCGTCAAAATTTAAGGCCTTATACCTCCAGTAGAAAGGATTTATTAACGCTGTGAAAGTGTAACACACTGGCATTCACATTAATTATATTAGATATGTTTAATTTTGGGGAAACTTTATTTCAATTAAAGTGTATTTTATATATATGTATGTGTGTTTGTGTGTGTGTATGTATGAATATATTTCCTGAGCGCCATACTAATACAATTGTTCATTTGTTTTCCACCTGCCTTCGTCTTTTGTCTATTTTCATAAAGCTTCCCGTTATATATATATATATTAAAGAAAGCAAAAAAATAAAACAAAAATGATAGTGTTCAGTATGTTGGCAACAGGAATTTCTGTCAAAGGGACATGGTTAAACAAAGTTGTACATCATCTCCCTCTTTTTCTCACATACCCACTCTTTCTCTCTTTTTTATTATTACTCTCACTGCCACCATCAACACTACTGCTTTTAATAAAACATTATCACCTCTCCCTAAATTTCTTTGCCTCTCTTCTCTCTCTCTCTCTCTCTCTGTCTATCTTCGCCACCACCCTCACCATCTCTATGCCTACTATTACTCTCACCCCATCATGAGAAATGGTAAGCATGTCATTGAATAGTGAGAGAGGGGGGTCTAAGTGTGACATATTGACACACAGAAATTAGTTTTCTCATTTATTATATTAGATTACTAGGGGAATTAAATGTGCAAGAACAGTAACTTTTCATAATTTCATTGGTGAAGAATACTGGACAATTCCTACAATGTAATTTAAGGGTATCAAATTAACATTAATTAATTATTGATAAAAGAACTGATGTATCGACAAAAAAAAAGTAGCTTGTTTTAAAATGTAGAGTTTTGTGATAGCCATATTAAAAACAAAACAAAAAAAACAGCTGACAAGATTTTAAACTGCTTTGAAAATCAATTACTGTACTGCCCAAGGTATTTACAATTTCTATGGTAAATTTCTTGTTTGGAAAACATAGTATTTCATTTAAAGACATGATAGGATGGACAAGTGAAATAGTGAGAGTCAAAAGTGAAGTTCAATGTCTTCTGAAGCAAAAAGTACAATATTTCTTAGTACAAGGCTTGTATGTACCACTCAATATATAAATGTGCATTCAATGCATGTCCTGAGTAACTCACTAAAATTATTTATTCATATTAAGGCGGTGAGCTGGAAGAATTGATAGCATGCCAGGCAAAACGCTTAGCAACATTTCATCTGTCTTTATGTTCTGAGTTCAAATTCTGCTGAGGTTGACTTTGCCTTTCATCCTTCTGGGGTCAATAAAATAAGTACCATCATCATCAAATCAGATAATCTTGAGTGCCTACACTGCTGGGATAGACTGACAATGGAATAAGTGCTGAGCTCCCGCAGAATAGCACTAGCCCAAGGAAGATACACATGGAGGCACAATCAAGTGCTTAAGGAGACTACACGTTATAAATACAGCTAAAGTAAAATCATAACACCAGAATCTCCAACATTCTACACAACAGGAGGCAGTGAATTATGGCCAGGAACATCTATCCCAGAAGGGGCACAGGAGTGGAGCCTTCTGGGTGGTGTGAATGACTGGGTGTGCACAGCAGGCCTCCCAGGAACAACAAAACAACCAGAAATCATGAAGAAGAGTGGCTTGAGGCTGGATATCATACTCCATTCCCTTTTTAGGTGCAGGAGTGGCTGTGTGGTAAGTAGCTTGTTTACCAACCACATGGTTCTGGGTTCAGTCCCACTGCTTCACACCTTGGGCAAGTGTCTTCTACTATAGCCTCGGGTTGACCAAAGCCTTGTGAGTGGATTTGGTAGACGGAAACTGAAAGAAGCCCATCGTATATATGTATATATATGTGTGTGGGTATGTTTGTGTCTGTGTTCATCCCCCCAACATCGCTTGACAACCGATGCTGGTGTATTTACGTCTCCGTAAATTAGCGGTTCGGTAAAAGTGACCGATAGAATAAGTACTAGGCTTACAAAGAATAAGTCCTGGGGTCGAATTACTCGACTAAAGGCGGTGCTCCAGCATGACCGCAGTCAAATGACTGAAACAAGTAATAGAGTAAAAGAGTAACTGATTTTCGTTGTCCTCACCGAGCTATTTGAAAATGGAATAGAAGAAGCACATATGTACAACACTGAAAAATATGTTAGTCTGAGCAACAGCCTGAGCGAAGTCAACTTCCAGGTCAAAGGTCTTGCCGTAGAGGCTAGAGCCAGAAGTTTTGTGGGCAAATCTGCTAACGATCTAATGAAACAACTCCTAGTCTCTGGGAAGAACAGGACCAAAACCCTAAGGACAATGTCAGAGACAGCAGACAACTCCATCTGGTTGAGGAGGAACAAAAATGACCTCAAAACTATTTGAAAGTAATGTTTTTGTACTTTAACGCAAAGGGAAGCATTTGTTAATTTGTTTGTTAATCAGATACACTAAACTTCGAGAACCTTCAATTTTGTATTTCTTTCCACTTCTGAAAGAAACTAAAGAACTCTACCCATATTGAGTAAGAAGCATGTAAAAAGCACCATCCGAACGTGGCCGATGCCAGCACCACCTTGACTGGTTTCTGTGCCGGTGGCACATGACCTGCTGTGTTTGAGGAGACCTATTGAGTCTACTACGATGACTCTGAGTGAGTCATTGTAGTAGCATTGATACTTCACTGCTACCATGACAACTAATGCTAGTTCTCATTTAAGTTTGGAAGCTGAGTTAATGAAGAGGAGTTACAACTAGTGGTTTAAATACACAAGTCTTCAATATCCAAATGGCTAAAATGTGTCAGCAGAAGGGCACCCAGGTGTCATGACCTGGATGTAGTCTGGCCCCTTAGAGTGTAAGAAGCTATAGGCCAAACACTAGCCTGAGAGTGGGGTTTCTTTTCTGAAGACCTTCTGTTGTTCAGTTCTCATGAGAGTTTCTTAAAACTGGAAAAATATATTTTGCATGTCTAACTTTTAGTCTATTATATATCATCATCATCATCATCATCATTTAATATCTGTCATCCATGCTGGCATGGGTTGGACGATTTGACAGCAGCTGGTAAGCTGAGGGACTGCACCAGACTCCAGTCTGATTTGGCATAGTTTCTACAGCTTGATGCCCTTCCTAAAGCCAATCACTCAGAGTGTAATGAGTGCTTTTACACACCAATTGTGTGACACCAGTATCTGCCATAGTGAAGGTGTGTGGCTTAGTGGTTAGGGTGTCTGCATCATGATCGTAAGATTGTGGTTTCGATTCCTGGACCGGGCGACACATTGTGTTCTTGAGCAAAACACTTCATTTCACATTGCTCCAGTCCACTCAGCTGGCAAAAATGAGTAATGCTGCAATGGACTGGCGTCCTATCCATCTGGGGAACACATATGCCATAGAAACCGGGCCCATGAGCCTGGCTAGGCTTTAAAAGGGCGCATTTATTTTTTTAGTATCTGCCATAACTACATAACTACAATTTTACTAAATTTAGTTTCATGCCAAAAGATTCAAAATTCAGGCTTATGAAGCTACATAAACAGTATATGATGATAATTAACTTTTCAAGTTTCAGAATTAGAGAGACATTGGGACATTTCTCAAGATAAATGTAGAGATAATCTTTGTTTTACAATTAGCTTGATACTAATGATCTTTCATTTCATCATTCTTTAACTGCAACCTTGCAGAAAGGTTTATCTTTGGTAAACAATATGGAGGTAAAAAAAAAAAAAAAAAACCTTGTTCGTGGCAGAGTATGGAAGTACCAAGTTACTTCTATGAATCTTTTAAAAACATGTATAGAATGGCAACTGTCTGAAAACTTTTTGGAAGAAAAGAGGAAATAAATTGTATAGCAATGAAGACAAAAACACCAACTTTTTCTATAATCTAATGTTACTTATGAATTTTTCTTTTATTTAATTTTGTAAAAATCTAAGAATTTTTTGTAAATCTAAAAAAAAATCATTTGGTAAATATCCAAGAAATCCTGGTCATGAAGGAAAAAGTTCAAGAAACAAGGTTATAAAATATCTTTAACAATATATGTAACCAGTTTCAAATAAAATCATTCCAAGCCTGAAAGCAAACTTCAGAACAATTATATGTATATAAAACTGCTTCAGATAAAAGAAAACGTCTAAGAGTTTCAGTTTCTTAACAGAACAAAGACATTTCTACCTAATGCAGGAAAAGATTATTTTGTTCAACAGAAACTATGTTCCTTAACATAAAATATAAAATTAATTAAATACAACAGTTTGTTGTACCAGAAATGGTAAGAAATGCAAAATAAATTTATTGTAAATAACCTTATTTTATAATATAAGAGAATATGACAATTATTTCCAACAAGATGAAAGAATCATTGCCAGTGTAGTTGTTGTTTAGCTCCAGGTCGACCCTGATTGAGTACACCTATGATCAAAGATGCTACAACTACTAATATTCTGCATTCTATTTACTAATTTTCCAGACAGTATATTTAAGAATACATTTCTGATGTGTCCTTCCTTTTTTAAGGCAGTAACATGTGATTTAAAGAAGATCTGCTTAAATTTCCTAGCAGGACAAGCAATCATATAGACATTTTGATGCAAAAAGGTTTGTTATTAAGGCAAAAATTTGTTTATCTGATTAAGAATTGCTCTCATTGCAACCTTCAAATTTTGAAATCACCATAATTTCATAATTATCATTTTAATTTAACTAACACTGTCAAATTAAACTTTACTCTTACAAGCTCTGTTTTACCTCCTATATAACACTACTTGATAAACTAGCCTTTAGTGGTTATTAATACCACTAATAACTGCTATCACCTTTTTGTTAGGCAATGTGGAGAAATCTGAAAGGGATATGCTTGCTATTTTTAACCACATACTGGTTTTCACTTTGGTTATTTTGTTGAGCAGAGAGTTAGCTGCATTCAAGTTTAGAAGCAACTTATTGTTTCTACACCTGCCATGTATTGATAATTACGAGTAAAAATGGTATGTAGCCCTCAGGCCATGCTGTATCAATTTTGCTAACTAGAGACATAAAAGTAAATCCAGTAAATGTGTGTACGTTCCAATTGCCCAAGATTCATTACTAGATCACATTCAAAAATGATCCAGCTGATCAATGTGAAACTGCTAGCCAACACTCTTTAACACTCAGAAATGCTGTCTCCTTTCTCTGCCTTTTGCATCATTATTACAGAGGTCTTGGGTTTGCAGAACTGGCTGGTATCATGCAAACACCACTCAAGCACTTCCAATTCAGTTCTCTTTCACCATTCAGATTGTGTTCTCCCCACCACCCTCTCACCTCACTTTCAGCACTAACCATTATGTCCCATCCTTGCTCCACAAAAAACTGGCCCACTATAATTCTCATCCTGCAGTCATAAACTTGCAATTGCACAAGCCAAACATTAACCACATCTGTGTGTGAGAAGACCCGGCAGGACAAGTGAGACTATAACCTGTGGCCTTTACCTGGGATGTAGCCAGTCCACTTATGCATACCTTTCCTTCTTGGGACACAAAACTCTGCTTGCAAAGATCTGTTGAGGCAAGTGAAATCGAAATCGATCATAAATCAATGGAAATTGTAGTTGTGATACCAGTGCTGGTGGCACGTAAAAGAACCATCCGAACGTGGCCATTGCCAGCGCTACCTCGACTGGCCTCCGTGCCGGTGGCATGTAAAAGGTACCAACCAATTGTGGCCGTTGTCGGTGGCACATAAAAATCACCCACTACACTCATGGAGTGGTTGGCATTAGGAAGGGCATCCAGCTGTAGAAACACTGCCAGATCAGACTGGGTCTGGTGCAGCCTCCTGGCTTCCCAGACCCTGGTCGAACCGTCCACCCCATGCTAGCACGGAAAGCGGACGTTAAACGATGATGATGATGATGATTCTCACTAGGTTCAGGGGGCTTCATGACTAAACTGAAAATAAATTAACAAAATAAAAAAAAAATAAAATAAACTATGTAGATACAAATATGGTGGTGTGGTCAAGAAGCTCATTTTGCATCCAGGTGGTTTCAGATTCAATTCCACTGAGGAGAACTTTGGGCAAGTGTCTTCTACAACACTCCCAGGCCAACAAATGTTTTGTGAATAAATTTGGTACAAACTCTGTGTGTGTGTGTGTGTAAGAAAATAAGAAGGCAAAGGAATAAAAAATTATCTTATGAACTTCATTAGCTTACTGCTGTTTCCACTATTAAATGCAGTGGACTCATAGTTGAGTGCCCGAGTAACACCTCATCAGAGCTTTAAATATGAAGTGACTGTGTGTGTGTGTGTGTGTGTTCATTCCTATCCACTTGACAGTCAATGTTGGTTTGTTTACATCCTTGTGACTGAGTGGTACAGCAACAGCAACAATAGAATAAGTACTAGGCTTAAAAAATAAGTACCAGGGGGCAATTTGTTTGACTAAACCCTTGAAAGCAGTGCCCTAGCGTGGCCACAGTCCAATGACTGAAACAAGTAAAAGATAAAAGCTATGTAGGTAAGAGCACAAAATATGGATACAGTGGTGATAAGAACTGGAACCAGTTGCAAGACAGCAATGCCAACACGAGAAAAATTTAACATCTGTTATAGAATATATGAATTAATTAATTTCATATAAATTAGATCTAGCCTTGCTCTGAGTTAATTTCTGTGTTATATTCCCAAGAGAGTGTACATGATGGTAGTGACTCATGGCTGTGACAGAAGTTCCTGATTACTGAAAAAACTAGGAGTTAATAGCCAAACATCAATACAGTACTCAATATATGGGTAGAGTTCTTTAGTTTCTTTCAGAAATGGAAAGAAATACAAAATTGAAGGTTCTCGAAGTTTAGTGTATCTGATTAACAAACAAATTATTGTGCACACAGATGGAATAATATATATATAGTTAATCCAAACATGAAAACACAACAATGTGAGGATGTGGAACAAGTATAGTGTTATTGGACGCTCAGGAGAGGAAAGAAAGAAGGAGGATTCAACGTTTTGAGCAGAGCTCTTCATCAGAAACATAGGAAAAGGAAAAATCCAAGGAAAGGAAGACGGAGGAATATATTATATATATATAGGGAAAGTTTACGAAAAAAAAAAAAAGACGAAGACAGGTGGTGTACTAAACAAACAGATGTATTAGTATAATGCTCAGGAATAGAAAAAGTCTTTTACGTTTTGAGCCTACGCTCTTCTACAGAAAGGTACACAGAAAAAACAAGGAGAGAAAAAAAATGTGTATATTGGCTAATGATCTATATATATATATAATACAAAGAAGAAAATGGAGAAACAAATTTAGCTTGTTCATGAACTTACGGATATTGCATTGCAATTAAAAAATTTATGTATTAAGAATTTGGGTACTTTACCAACAGTATATTGGATAAATGATATCCCATAGTGGGTTACACCCATAACCCCTATCTTACTTTGTGTGTGTGTATATATATATATATATATATATATATATATATATGGCTGCTAAATGTCTAAATAGATAATTTTAATCTTACATTCTTTATCTGTTCAAATATTTCCCCTCTACACATTTAATTGGCATGTGTGCCTCTGTGTGTGTGTGTGTGTGTGTGTGTGTGTGTGCCTGTGTGTAGATAACTACCAGTACATAAATTCTTTCATATACATTCATACAAATACACACACACATGTATAAACATATACATAGACATATATACATACAGACATATATATATATACGTATATATATGTATATATGTGCATATATATATATATATATATATATACGTATATATATGTATATATGTGCATATATATATATATAGATATATATAGTTGAAATTTACAGAAAAACAAAAGACAAAAACAGGTGCATAAACAACAAACAGGTGTATTAGTTCAATGCTTGGGAATGTGAGAAAGTCTTTTACATTTCGAGCCTACACTCTTCAACAGAAAGGAACACTAGGAAATAAACAGTGAGAGAGAAAAAAAAACTTTTGGAGCTAGCAGTCAATCATATATATATATATTTTATTTACAAATTAGCATGAAGCACAAGGATGCATATAAGCATCAACCTACTAGAAAAAAGAGCTAAAATGCGATTTGCCTGTGAACCACCTATGTTACTACTGTTGATAGCATCAATTTTAAATTTTATCCACTGATGATATTTACAGTGGTAACATCTTATTTCAAACCTTAGACTTTGAATGTATTGTTTATAAATATTTTTGCACCATGTGCCGAGTTTTTGGGAGCAAAACTAAATCAGTACATTAATGGATATATGACGTGGTGGACATGGATGTTTACTAGGTAGTCTACACCGAAGAGGCTCAAGGATTAAATTTCCAGAAGCCCAAACTCAGGTATGTAGATATCCTAAATAGCATAATCTTTCATAGATGTGCTTTTGAATATATTACTCTTTCCATTTCCTCATCTACTGTTATTTCTCTGTTATTTTGGTGCTTTACGGTGGTTAATTAAGACTTTAGCTCTTATTTCTAGCTGGTTGATGCTTTTATGCATCCTTACGCTTTGTGCTAATTTGTATATTATAGCTTAATAATGCTATTTGCCTGTGAACCACCTATGTTTCTACTGTTGATACCATCAATTTTAAATTTTATCCACTGACGGAGTGGTTGGCATTAGGAAGGGCATCCAGCTGTAGAAACACTGCCAAATCAGACCAGAGCCTGGTGCGGCCTCCATGGCTTACCAGACCCCGGTTGAACCGTTCAACCCATGCTAGCATGGAAAACGGACATTAAATGATGATGATGATGATGTTAACAGTAGAGACATCTTATTTCAAACCTTAGTGTTTTAATGTTTTGTTTATACACACACACACACACACATACATATATATATGTATATACATATATACATCATAAATTTGGAAATATCTATAAAACTGTCAAAAGCTTGTTTATTTTTAGGTTTTTTGATTTATTATTAGTGTTGCTTAATATGTTTTGCTAAAATTGCTGTTTCTTTTCGGATATCATCAGAAAAAGGTAATTAAAACTCATTAAAACGATAGCTCTATTGAACTTTCAAAGAGGTCAAATTGTTGGTGGTCATATAGTAGGCACTAGTGTAACAAAAACAGCCAAAATGTTTATTGTATCAAGAAGTACTGTCTCAAAAGTAATGACAGCCTTTGAGAAAGAGGGAAAAACCTCCTCCAAAACAAAACTCCAGAAGAAAACCAAAACTTTGAGTCAGGGACCATCTGGCTCTTATATGAATTGTTAGAAAGGATCACAAAAGTACAGCTACAAAAAATTACTGCAGAGCTTAATGACCACCGTGAGAACCCAGTTTCCACAAAAACTGTTCACCAGGAGCTGCACAATGCCAGATTTCATGGGAGGGCTGCAATCAGAAAACTACTACTTTCAAAATGCAAAACATTTAGAGTGGAGTAAAAACCTACAGAATTGATCCCTAGAGCAGTGGAAGAATGTTATTTTCTTGGACAAGTCATTCTTTATCTTATTTCTGACCACTGGCCGAGTATACGTATGGAGACAGCCAAAAGAAGCATTTGACCTAGACTGCCGTCTTCCAACTGTTAAACATGGAGGATCTGTGATGATCTGGGGGTGGGGCTATATCTTGGAAATCTGCCAGCCCAATGGTGTCCCTTCACGGTAGAATTAATAGTCAAGACTATTTAAGCATTTTATCTGATCAAATTCATCCTATGGTTGCGGAACTGTTTCCAGAGGGAAACACAATCTTTCAGGATGATAATGCACCAATTCACACAGCTAAACTTGTTACTAAATGGCACAAGGAAGATTCTAGTGAAGTTGAACATCTTATCTGGCCACCACAGTCCCCAGATCTCAATATTATTGAACATTTATGGTGTATTTTATAAAAACAAGTAAGGAGTTGATATCCTTCAACATCTTCACTACAAGAACTGGAGACTGTTTTAGCTGAAGAAAGGGCAAAAATTCCTTTGGAAACAATTCAAACTTTGTATGAGTCCATACCTTGTAGAATTCAAGCTGTAATTACTGCCAAAAGTGTTCCTACCCCATATTAAAATAAATTTGTTTGAAATTTTAAGGTGTTTCCATTATTTTTTCCAACCCCTATATATATATCTGAGTACAGATAAGGGCTGACAGTTTAGAAAGTGTTTAAGGGTTGATAGACTGTCACAGTGGGAGATGACTATGTAAAGTGATTCAATGTTCATAGTGAAAAGAAATTTGGACAGTCAAGAAAGAAAAGAGAATAGTCTTTCCTGCATCACCTCTCCTCACCTTCAAAAAAGGATAGGAACCATGACAACCTCCTAGCGGGAAGCTTCATAGCATCTGGCCCCATACAATGAGGGACTTTTAAGTGTACTTGCCAATGATGTAATACCTGTCCCTACACTACAACCATCACTGCGCTAACTTACGATGTCACATTAGCCAGAACTTCTGTTGTACATCTTCCAATATTGTATCATTTGTAAACTTTGTGGTGCTATTTCATATTGTGGAAACAAGCTGATACCTTGCCAATTGCTTTTGGGAGAACATTTGAAACATACCACTACATATATCTGGGTAACCTGCAACATCTCCACATACCATGGGTCCACATACTCAAAGAAACAGAAGGAACATTTCATATTCAAACTTGGTGCCATATTATCAACAGGTTTAAATTAATGTTTTCTATTTCTTAGATCAGTAATCGCTTTCTTATCTGCCAACTCCTCTTTCATCTCAATTTTCCCCCTCAACTCCACCTACAGCTTTTCCCCATTTCTTTCCATTTTATTTCTCTTTAGCCCCATTTGCCCAGTTTCTCCCTTCTATTACTTCCTGTTTATGCATGAAGCTCACAAGGTCTTGCATTCTTTATCACTTACAGCAACTGTATGTGAACTGTATCTTGGTTATAGAGAATTCAGCAAATTCATATGATGGTAAAAAACAAAATTCCATTTAAAAAATAGTTGAAAAATAAAGACTGAAGACCTTTCATCTACAATTAACATTGGGGATTATCTTCTGAGGTTATAATGTAACCAACCCAAAGGTATCTTATATCTTTAAAGTGTTGTTCTTCAGTAATAGGAGGAGTTCTTAAAAAAAGAGAGATAAGAGTTTCAGTAAACTTCCTTTTAGGACAAAGTAGCATACTAGTAACTACTAATAAAATCAAAAGTATTACATTAAAGAAAATAACGTGGGGATAGGGGGCATTTAATTATATACATGATGCACTATGACCTATTTATCAATCCCATTAACCTATTTTATAAATAAGTATAAGTCTTTAGTTTGATCTGTTCAAACCTCCACAAAAATTGACATTATAAAGTCTTGTCTCACAAACCACATCCACTACCATCATAGATGCCACAGCTACCTTTTTCTTGAAACGTGTTTATACTTGGTTAAGACACAAACTGGAAGTTCCATAGGTTTAAAATTTTGATTAATCGTTTTAATGAAAAACGTTTGTAGAAGATAGTGTAAAACTTTAAACAAACATGCCAAAAAAATTTTAGGGTTAGAGTCTGGTCCTGTCTGGTCAAGTTTGGTCTGGTCTGATCTGGTTTTGACCTGTCTGGACTGGACTGATCCAGTTTGGACCAGTCTGATCCAGTCTGAACTGGTTAGAACCAGTTTGATCTGGCGTTGGCCAGTCTGATCTGGTTTCAATCGGTTTGATCTGGTTTGGACTGGTCTGGAGCAGTCTGATCTGGTTAGGGTTAGGGTTAGGGTCTGGTCTGGTCTGAACTGTCTGATCTGATTTGATCTGGTGTGGACTTGTCTGATACGGTTTGATCTGGTTTGCACTGGTTAGAGTTAAGGTCAGGGTTTGATGTTTGATGAAGTTGATAATGTTTGATAAAAATGTTTGATACTAGAGAATGTTTCTTAAATATGATAATGTTTGATGAAAATGTTTGATGGATATACATTTGATGAAAATTATTGATAAAGTTATTTGATGAAGTTGATGAAGATGAGATGTTTGATGAAAATGTTTGATAGATGTGACTGGTGTGATCTGGGGTTGGAACCAGAGTGTGTGGGGGTGTGGCATAGAAAAGTGAATCTGGGGCAATCTGTCAGTAAAAAAGAAAATTTGATAGCACCCAGGAATGAACAAAGAGTGGTAAATATATAGAGGTAGGATGAAGGAGAGAAGAGGTGATTCAGCCAGTAACTGTGAGTGAGCATCACATTGCAGGTAGGGGTTATGTCAATTTGTAGCAAACTGAAAAGTGACTTTTCTTTTTTTTTTTTCTGTGAGCACAGCAGTTACATGATGTGGGTGATGGGGAATATGAGTTACCATTGAAGCAGTCTTGGTTGGATTGTTTAACCACGCCTTACTCAAAATAGAGTGCCTAGGTGCAGTACATTGTATTCTTACATTGTTACGAAAAACTATATCATTCTTCAGAGATAGTATTTAGAGTAATGTCTTTGTTTAATTATGGAGTAAATATGAAACTGTTATAACAAACATACATATTAAATTTAATTGTGATTGACACGTGTGTTTATACTAGAGAGCGTCTCTTAAATTGAAATTCTGTTGAGCAAAATACATAAAAGAATATGTCTATTCTAGTTGTGTAAAAGGAATAGAGGAAGTACTTGAACACATCCTGTGACATTAACCTCATCATGACCCTTTGTAAAACATGTTGAAAGATTACATATTCCCCAAATGCGATAATTTTGGTTACCATAATTGACCAATAGTACTCGAGTATTGTTATGTAAGAGAAATGTGTAAAAAGCATCAATCTCATTAGTACCATTTGTTTAATGAAAAGAGACATTATTCCCACTGAAGAGAAAATTTCCTCTGGTAATATTCATTAATCAACCAAATTTGTTTTAGTATAATTAGTTGAAAAAATATTACTGCCAAATTAATCCATTAGCATTAGAAAGGATTTTCCTATATTAAAATTGTAGTTATTTTTTCTAAGTCAACAACAGTCTAAATTTGGATACTTTTTTGAAAAAGGGGATTCACTGAGGAAAGTGAAAAAAAAAAAAAAAAAAGAGAGAAAATGATTTAAATGTAAAACAAAAGATATGTCGTATTTTCACATTTTTTCTTCTTACTTTAGGCTATTTTTCAATGTAAGGGTGAATTAGGTTTGCAAATTTAGATGTTTGTTTATATTATTTAAATTATTCCCCCACACTCCAGTTCAATATCTTTCCTTATACCAAAGATACAATTGCCATGTAGAAGAAGCATCTACTTACAGCTAAAAATACTGAAGCAAGCAGATTCCATGCATTATAAAGGATTTGTTCTTGTAATCTTGAAACAAGTAGTAGTAAGCTTTAAAATCTGTAATTCTCTTTATGTATGGAAATAGACTTGAAGTAAAAAAAACACCATTGATTGACTTCATCAAATACTCTCTTTTTTTAAAAAAAAACAAACAAAACATTCGAGCGAGGTCTTTGCCAGTGCCGCTGGACTGGCTCCTGTGCAGGTGGCACATAAAAAGCACCATTTGAGCGTGGCCATTGCCAGTACCACCTGACTGGCTCTTGTGCCGTTGGCACGTAAAAGTACCCACTACACTCTCGAAATGGTTGGCATTAGGAAGGGCATCCAGCTGTAGAAACTCTGCCAGATTAGATTGGAGTCTGGTTCGCAAGACCTCAGTCAAAATCGTCCAACCCATGCTAGCATGGAAAGCAGACGTTAAATGATGATGATGATGTACTGTTCTAAGACAATGTTATTCTCTGAAATAAGTGGTCAGTCATTCTATAACAGAAGAATAAACAGAACCATCAGTTGATGAGACTGAGGACAATAGAGTCTATGGATTGGTAATGTTCACAAATGATGCAGGATGCGTGAAAAAAAATGCTAGGAAATGATGGTGAGAAATGTCTGCTGCAAGATATAGAACCAACAAAATATTGAGAAGTTTTGTATGAAGGTTCTTGGGTCAGATTTCAGAAAAATAAATTCCATAACAGAACAAGTTGTTGTCTAATCCTAGGTTGGCCCCGAGAAAGTTAACTTATGGATAAAGGCTTTTCAGTCATGCAATTCCATCTTTTTTGGTATTAAGGGTATTCAGCCATAAAAACCATGCCAAAGCAGATACTGGAGCTTGATGAAGTCCTCTGGCTCCTGTTGAACCATTCCACCCATTGCTAGCATGGAAAATGGATGTTAAATGATGACAGCGTATCTAGGCCTACATTATGTTCTTTCCTTTTTAAGACAGTGGAGTGTAATTAGAGGGAGAGCTGGCTGCTACATCTAGCAGAGCATAGAGGCTCCCTCATTGGTTTGGTAAATAAGTTTGTCTACCACAAGGAGAGATATCTTCTAATGTTTTGGATAGATATTTTTTTGCTGAAGAATAAAATAGGATATTCAAAAGATGGGTGTCATAAATATAACTACAAATGACACATAACGTTATGATGCACAGAGAAATATTATATTACGGAACTTGTTCAACCTATGCCATTATTAAGAATTGAATGTTAAACCAACAAAGACCAATAATATCTTTTATCTTTTACTTGTTTCTGTCATTAGACTGTGGCCATGCTGGAGCACCACCTTGAAGAATATTTAGTTGAATCTATTGACCCCAGTACTTACTTTTTTAAAGCCTGGTACTTATTCTATTGGTTTCTTTTGATGAACTGCTAAGTTACATAGACATAAACATACCAGTAGCAGTTGTGAAGCAGTGGTGGTAGTGGTGAGACAAACACATACACACACACACACACACAAAGATATATATATATATATACATGTATACGACAGGCTTCTTTCAGTTTCCATCTACCAAATCCACTCACAAGACTTTAGTTGGCCTGAAGCTATACTAGAGAACACTTGCCCAAGGTGTCATGCAGTGGGACTGAACTCAGAACCACATGGTTGGGAAGCCATGCATGTGCCTAATATATACTACACAGCCATGCATGCGCCTAATATATAAATGATTCAATAAGATAAAACCCATTTCATATATCTGATTTCAGGATTGTATCCCACAGCAGGTATTGCATTTTGTAGTGATTCTGTGCAAGATATTTTACATGTTTAAAGTTTCACACTTCCGATGCTGTCCTTGTCCATATGCATCACATGACCATACCAGTGTTCTCTCCCTTGCACACCACATCTGAAGCTGGGCATAAGAAGCATCAGATGTGGTATGCAAGAAAGATGACTGTGCTGGTATGGTCATGTGATGCATATGGATGAGGACAGTTGTGTAAAAAAGTGGTGATCTCTAACTGTGGCAGGAACCTGTGGAAGATGTAGACCCAGGAAGACATGGGACAAGGTGGTGAAGTATGATCTTCAAATGTTGGGCATAACTGAGGCAATGACAAATGATCGAGATCTTTGGTGATATGTTGGGGTTGAGAAGACCCATCAAGCCAAGTGAAATCGTAGTAGTAGCTGATGCTGGTCTCACATAACAGGCACAGAAAAAGCACCCTTTAGATGTTGGGCCTTACAGAGGTGATAAATGACTGAGATGTTTGGCGATAAGTCGTGCTTGAGAAAACTCGTCAAGCCAAGTGAAATCATAGTTGTGACCAATGCCAGTGTCACATAAATGGCACATGTGCTGGTGGGATGTAAAGAGCACCCATTACACTCTTAGAGTGGTTGGTGTTAGGAAGGGCATCCAGCTGTAGAAATTATGCCAAATCAGATTGGAACCTAGTACAACTCTCCAGCTTACCAGTTTCAGTCAAACCCTCTAACTAATATCATCAGGGAAAGCAGACACTAAATGATGATGATAAAACTGGCCATATCTGACCTAAGTATTGTACATGTTTTTTGGTCAAACCAGTGCAGATATATCCTTTCATATCATTCTAAAAATAAACGTACAATGTTATTCTAAAAATAAATGATCACATCATCTGAAATCTTGAAGGTATGAGATAATACATGATAAATTTGAAACAATGTGGCAAAAACAAACAAACACAACATTTGACAGAGTAAGCTAAATACTGGAGGGTTAAGGAAATTTTACTTTGGTTAAAGCCTTTCTTAAGCTTATCTTTAAGTTACCATAGTGTGAGAGAAGTCAACTCTTATATATGATACTTATCTATTATAGATTGTAGTTAAAAAGTAGCTTCAGTGAACTTAAGCTGAGATAGTTTACAGTTACAGGAAGTAGCTAATCAAACACTTCAGAATCCTTTACTAACTCAACATGTGAAATACAGAGTAGATTTTGACAATTTAGCTCAATAAGCAAGTGGGTACTTAGTTTTTCCACCTCAGGTAAAGGAAGAGTTTATGTCAATCTTCACAGGATTTTAAAGTCAGGTCAGTAAGTCATCAATAGCTACTTGTGATATATGCTTGTCTACTATAACACATTATTCTCTCATTAAGTATACAACTTATCATCGGATAATACAGAGTTAGCTGAATGGTCAAGCTGTTCACTTCACAACCATGAAGTCTCTGGTTTGACCCCATTGAGTATTATCTTGAACATATAGGTGCAGGTATGGTTGTGTGGTTGAGAAGCTTACTTTACAACCATATGGTTTTGGGTTCAGTTCCACTACACAGCACCTTGGGTGTCTTTTACAGTAGCCTCAGACCAACGAATGCTTTGTGAGCGAATTTGGTAAACAGAAACTGCGTGGAAACCTGTAGTGTATATGTGCATGTTTGTGTGTGAATCTGTTTCTGTTCATCCTCCCACCCCGTTATTGCATCACAGCCATTGTTGGTTTGTTTATGTCCTCATAATTTAATGGAAACTGATAGAATCAGAACTAGACTTTAAACAAAATGAAATAGGAGGTTGATTTGTTCGAACAATCCCTTCAAGGCAGTGCTCCAGCATGGCTGCAGTCCAATGATCGAAACAAGTAAAAGATGAAAGATAAACTGCTTTTACTATAGCCTTGTGTTGACTCAAATTTGTGAAGGAAGCCATATTACCAGAGGAAATTTTCTCTTCAGTGGGAATAATGTCTCTTTTCATTAAACAAATGGTACTAATAAGATTGATGCTTTTTACACATTTCTCTTACATAATAATACTCAAGTACTATTGGTCAATTATGGTAACCAAAATTATCGCATTTGTACAGATGGTAACTGTAAGGAAGCCTACATTTGTACAGATGGTAACTGTAAGGAAGCCTACAGAATGGGCTATAGCTGTAATTCAAAGGTCTAGCCTTGCCACATTTGTGTCCTGTTGATTTTACCAGAGAATTTGTTGATTTTACCAGAGAATTACATTGAACATACATGTGTCTGTGGAAAACCCAGCCATTTTGCATGCAAATTCAATGCGTTGGTTCTTCAGATGACTGGATGCTCATATGCTTAAACTGACAACAAGTCCAGTCATACAACCCATCGCAAAACCTTATCGTTGGAGTTCTAGTCATGTTTATCTTGTAGTTATACCGAACATGTTTTTTAATCAGACCTTAGATCAGGCCTAGTGAGAACACATTGCTGCTAGCTATAGGCACTGTGAAAAATGCCTAGGGTGATGGATAGGTAGAATTGATGAAACATCAAACAAAAAGCCTTGTGATATTTCATCTGGCTTTTTATATACTTAGTTCAAATCCTGTCAAAGTTACTTTTGCTTTTCATCTTGCTGAGATCAATAAAATAAAGTACCAATCAAGTACAGGGATTGATGCAAATGTCTACTGCCTCCCCACCTATCCCTCAAAATGACTGGCCTTGCATACGAATTACAAAGTAAAAGTAGTCTCAATATTTATATTTTAAGAATCATGGCTCACTAAAATAGAGAAAGATATTGATTTTACATTTTAGTTCTTTGTGTCAATCAAAATATTTCCTTTTTCCTCTGTTATTTTAGATGAGTTACCTCATTATATTTTTTTTTAAATAAATAGCTACTGTAATAATAATCTTGTGTATTTCTCTGTCACAACATATGAATGAGAAAGGAAGGGGTGATAGATGAATAAGGAAGGAAGGGGTGATGGCAAACTTGGTAGTGGGATGATGGAAGTTCTACAGTGTAAAAAAAAAAAAAATCAAACAGTATTTCAACTCTGTGTGAGTATATGTGTGTGTATGTAAAAGTGAGTCATTGGAATGTTTGTGTGTGTGCATGTGTGTGTGCATGCAATGGAGGTGGGATAGTGAACATTCAATGCTGAAAAGAAAAATCAAAGAGTATTTCAACTCTGTGTGGGTATATGTGTGTGTGTGTGTGTGTACAAAGGAAGTATGTGAATGTTTGTATCTATGATTATTTTATACCTTATCTCTATATATATAAACGGCAAAATGTCTGCGTGTGTGTCCTTTATACAAATCCACAATTTTTCAGTTAGAGGGCTCGCACTTTCTATGGTCATTCAAAACCATCCAAGGGTGGTCGTGCACATCTTTACATTTCCCCAGTCACCCTGTAAAGCCATTAAAAAATCAATAGAAGTGACTTTTTTGTGAATTTTCTATCCAAAACCCAATCAAAATGCTCGAAACTTGATACACCAATTGAATGCCAGCTAGCTGTATGCGATTGGTCGGAGATTTGGACAGTACTCGCATGCATGTGCGCACGCACGCAGCTGTATATGCATGCACTAGCCCTATGACCTGGCGTTGCCGGGTCATAGCGCTAGTTTATATATAAAATACTACATTTGGCTGTTATTTTTGACCAGCTAGTTCTTTACAAACTTCCTGCAAGCTACAAGACCTTAGAGCAGTATATGTACTAAATTGTTGTATGATTTGCAGGCTTGTAGTCCAAAATTTTCAGCTGATAAATATTGTTTGACTGAAAGATCTGGTCATTACAGAGGTAGTCAACAGAATGGATAGTTATACAGTTAGGTTGATAGCGATAAGGGGAAATACATTGAAAGTATTTGAACTCTGAATTTGAAATAAATTAAAAACTAGAAAAGCACTTGGAGAGCACAGACCTCCACCAAGCAGCTCATTTCCACCCCTATACACACATACTGAAAATCGCTCAATTTCTCAAACCAACGCTGGCAAAAACATAACCTCCTTGGCAGGGTTCAAAAAAATAACACAGCCAATTGATTTTTTTAAAAAAACCCTTTAAAAACAGGAATCATCTGAAGCAGTTATAATACATCAATGAGAACAGCAAGCTAGTTTCACAGCGGCGATGGAAGGAGCAAAGCCTGAGATTTTTGAGTCGATCCCAATAGTCAAGGCTTGTCATGTCATCCTCCGCAGACCTCCACCAAGCAGCTCATTTTAAGATAGATACACGAGTAAAATTACTAATAGAGAAATTAAAATATACTTTGGAAACAGCAATGCCACTATAGGTTAAGTGGAAACGATGAACGTGTTTTCGAGGGTCTCCCTCTTCCACAACTTCCCTCCTCTTTTAGCGACTGGCACTTCGTAATGTCTTTATCCATCCACAATGTTATTCATAATTTTGTTATACATAAATATGATTAATAAAATAAGGTAAGCAATAGTTTTCTATAAATTTTTAACTTGAAAATGACCTTTTAAAAAATTCCCATGCAAAGAACACCTGTATTTTTTTTATATTTGATCTCTAGGGCAACATAAAAGCGAAAAAGACTGAGACCCACAATTCTAAGATTAGCCATCTTTAGTAGCAACCTTTAAAAGGTTCCCTTCATTCCATCACCTGCTTTACAAACAAGTGGTAATGTATTTCATTATCTGTTCCCAAGTTGTAACCTCAAATGTGTTGTAGGTGTCTCAGAAAAAAGGCATTTCATTCTTCATAACTCAGTTTACCTGCTGGTGGGAATAGTTACAGGATCTTTTGAAAAATATTATCAGCAACATACCTGTGTTCTTTCCAAAGAAAGATTAAGCTTTTATGACTAAATCCAAAGAAATATTGAGCTTACTCCTTTAGCATTCACATTCTGTCATTCACATTTTTAAAAAATTAATCATGCATTATCTTGTAGCTTTGAGATTTTGATGACGTGGATGTTTATTTTTAGAATGGCTTTGTAAGGTAGGTGTGAAATCTGGCCAGTTTGAACATAAAACAGGTAGAATATTTTAACCTTATATGACCAGTTTAAATGTTACAGGGCTAATGAGTCCTGAAAGTTTTAGTAGAGACATTCCTTTTTTAAATTAGTCTATTTTTCATAGAATAGTTTAATTTCATGCTATTTTATCCACAGCCTGTATATCAATTAACCTAATTTTTACAGTACATTTTAAGGTCCAACTTCATTTCTGTCTGAAGCTAATCTAAATAGAAAACATGCAATGAATTTAATAGCTTCAACTTATTGTAATATATTCTTTTCCATGATAAATTCTTTTATACAACACCCACTCTCATTTCAAATCCAGAACAGAACTAGTTTTACTTGGTAATACCTCAAAAACTTTCAAACTGTTGAAAGGTAGAAGTGTAAGCCAGTGACAACATAACGTCAAGTGTTACGGAGAATATCAGAATATCGCTGGTTTAAGGAAAAGGTAGGAAGGGCCAGGACAACTGATACATCATGTGCCAGAAGTAAGTTATATTGCAGTAAAACATAGTGAATGAAGGTTAATGGCCTATGGTTATAGAAGTAATAATATCACTGTGAAAGTAATACCAATATTGCAGTAAGACTGAACCAAAACAGTGATATTATGTAGAAGATGAATTCATAAATACATGGTGGAGGAAAATAACTTGTAACTATTTTGTTGTTGTTGTTATTTTGGAATACCATAAATCCTCGAGTATAGTCTGCCCTTGAGTATAATACGCAGGGGATTTTTAGGGGGCTGTACTTCTGAAAAACCTAAACCTTGTGTATAATACGCACCCCTTCTCTAACTTGAGTCAAGGAGGTGTATATAACGTCCTTGGTTTGTAAAAATGTATACGGTAATGTCCTTTATTATTATTGTATATATAACATAATGCAAACGTGCAGCTTTTTTGTGCATTTTGTTTGCAGAAAATAAAGAAATAACAGTAATAACGTTTAATAAATGTTGCTTACTGCAAGTTATGGGCGATTCTTTTATGACTTCATTGCTTTCAGGCTTAGCTTAAGGTATTTTCGCGCCCAACATCACAAAATGTGTCTGAATAAGCATTGCCAGACAGCAAATAGAGACTAGGACATTGCTTAGAAAATATTTTTCATTTTTAACCTCGTATATAGTACGCACTAGGGATTTTGACCTTTAAATTTTGGGGAAAAAAATGCGGATTATACTCGAGGATTTATGGTACTGACCATCTTCAAACAGTTCTACTTGAACAAACTTCTGGTGCAGAAATAACAAATTGGATACATAGGAACAAATACAAAGACAGCCAGGGAGCGAGAGTTAATACTGTACACATGTCCAATTTACTACATCATTAAAAGGCTCAAAATGAAAACTGCAAGAGATGAAGATGAGGATCATAATAATGAGCTTTTTAACTTTTCTATTTTACTTGTTTCAGTTTACTGTGGCCATGCTGGGGCACCACCTTGAAGGGTTTAGTTGAATGAATCAACCCCAATAATTACTTTTAAGTTTGGTACTTATTCTATTGATCTTTTTTGTCAAATTGCTAAGGCACAGGGATATAAACAAACCAATACTGGATGAGAAGCAGTGGTGAGGAGAGTGGAGAAACACAAAGACACAAATACACATACATGAAAAGCTTCCACACAGTTTCTGTTTACAAAATTCCCACACAAGGTTTTGGTTGGACTGGAGCTAAAGTAGAAGACATTTACCCAAGTTGCCATGTAGTGGGACTGAACCTGAAACCACAAGGTAGCAAATGAGCTTCTTACCCACACAACCATGTGTGGTGGTGAATAATATTATCAAACAACAACAAGCAAAAAAATTGTTAGGAATAAAAACAAGCCAAAATTTTAATTGAAAATAAATTATAATCTAAATTCCTAAACACCAAGTGACTGTTATCGTTGTTTTTGTTGTTGTTGTTAGTAGTGTCACTTCACATCAGTGAAGAATGAGTCTTTGGATTAGTTTGTGCCATATTTATAGCAATAAGAGCTACTAATTCCCTTCAGGCATTCATTTAATTGCTGTTGAGCTGTCAGAGAGATTGGGGGATTTTTCAAATATCTTTTTAACGAAAATGAAAAACAAGTGAAAGATTTCAGCTATTTCAACTCAAAAAATGAGTTTAGTACTTATATATTTGTGTCTTGTGAGGTATGTTTTGTGTGTGTGTGTGTGTGTGTGTGGAGGGGGAATACACAAACACATGATATATTATGATATATATATATATATATATATATATATATATATATATATCTTATATATGTAATTTATAAACAAGGGCAAAAGAAAAAAAATTCTCTGCCAATATGCTGAGAATAGACTTTAAATCGTCAATCACCACATTACATTATATATATATATATTATATATATATATATATATATATATATATATATATATATATATATATATATATATGTATATATATATAGGGAAGCTAGGAGACAGGTTTATTTAGCCAGAGGGGAAGCAGATAAGAAAAAGTTTGCCAATGTACTGCGCTGTGAAGACCAAAGACTTGAGGAATTTCGTGTTGCAAGACAGTGTGTGAGAGAGAATCGTGATATCGTAGGAGAAAAATGTGTTCGTATGGATGATGGTTCACTTGCACTAAATGAGGCTGCAAAAAGAGAGGTTTGGAGACGCCACTATGAAAGGTTGCTCAATAAAGAGAATGAATGGGAGAGAGAGAGTTGCTGAATGTTGACCCAACAGAGGGACCAGCTATCTGAATTAACAGTACCTTGGTAGATAAAGCAATTAAGAGTATGAAGACAGGGAAAGCCCCCAGCCCATCAGGTGATAAATGAAGGAGTCATACCCAATGACAGGTGTAGCAGTACCATAGTCAACTGCTACAAAGGTAAAGGTGATGCTTTAGATACAAGGATATTTTTAATGTGTTTGTGCATGTCTATATTTGTTCATTTGTTTAACATCTATTTTCCCATCTTAGTATGGATGAGATGGAGGAGGTATCTGAGACGGGATGCTCTTTCTGTCACCTGGCTGGATACTCTTCCTGTTACCAACCCTTACTTGGTTTTCAAGTTATTTTTTTTTGTTATGTTCCAATGAAATTCTAAAATACAGAAACAGTGAACTAAGATGCAAACAATGACATTAATGGCCATAGTTGTAGCTCAGTATAGATTTGAAACATTCATTACAGGAGCGTAAATACATACACATGTGTGTGTGTGCCTGTATGTGCTCCTTTTAGTTTCTATTTACCAAAGTCTCTAACAAGGTATTGGTCAACCTGAGTTTTAGAGTTTTAGTAAAAGACACCCAAGGTGCTGCACAGAGGGAACAAATCCAAAGCTATGTGGTCAAGAAGCAAAGATCTTAACCACATAGCAATGCCTTATGTATATGTATGTATATATATAGGGAAAGTTTACGAAAAAAACAAAAGACGAAGGCAGGTGGTGTACAAAACAAACAGATGTATTAGTATAACGCTCAGGAATAGAAAAAGTCTTTTACGTTTCGAGCCTATGCTCTTCTACAGAAAGGGACACAGAAAAAATAAGGAGAGAAAAAAAATGTGTGTAGTGGCTAATGATCTATCATATATGTATATATATGTATGTATGAATACATACACATGGCAGTATAAAAAAATTCCAGACATAATGACATAAAAAACCCAAAACTGATTATGATGTATTTCATTTAGGTTACATCATCAAAACACTATTTAAGCTAAAGTCCACACAGTCAAAGGATTGTGAAGTTCAGCTTTCTCTAAGTAACAACAAAATAATCAAATAAGAGACAATAACTCTCAGCTCAACAATTTAAAACAATGGAAGAGGAAGTGTGATGTCTGCATGTAAACTTTACAGTCACTTCCAGAGTGATGAGGTCAAATTAGTTGTTGAACTTGTATAGATTGATGAGGAGGAAGTCAAACAATATTGTTTTATTACTTCCCCTTTTTTTCAGGCTAACTAGCATGTTTACTAATATATGTGTATAGTACATGTCGTGCATGTACAGTGTCACTCATAGTAGAAATGTTTGATGACATAATAGTTGATCTTTCAGCTAGTGACTGTTTTAGTGGGCCTTTGATCGGTTTACAGTTCAATTTACATCCATTTTGATAAATATACAACTATCAGCTATTAGATTTTATCAAATAATCCCTTATATAATTTCAAAAATAAAGGATCTTTTCGGTTTCAACGGCAGTTTTTTCTAGCGATGTCATATGAAATTGTCACCCATAATTATGACCCTAGTATAGATCTATTGCATTTCAATCTGTTTTAGGGTTAGGGTTAGAGTTAGTAAGGGGTAGGGGTGGGGGGAAGGGTATCTTTTTTTCTTCAGAAATGTAAATAAATCCAATCTGTTTCTTTAAACAAGGGACATATTCAAACGGCACAGAATGTTTTCACCTCAATAGACGGTCATTGAGTGGTTGAAATTGCAGAAAAAAAACCCAACAAATATCTTACAAACTATAGAATTTTCTCAATAAAGCCAAGAGAAAAAGATGTTTTATAAACACATTCTACCAGTATACGAAGTTTAAAAGTGTTTAGTTATCTGGAAATTATTTTAAAAAACTGCCAGTCAAACCAAAAAGATCCAAATCATATAATTGAAAAATAATTTGAGCCTGTTGTTGTTATTTAGACTAAAGTCAGATCCAACAGAGCAGACCTATGACCAAGAATATTTCAGCTGTGACCATCCTATGTCTTATTTAGAGAATGTATGTTTCAGCTGTGACCATCCTGTGTTTTAGATAGTGTATCTGTAATTACATCACCCAAGGTGGTATTCCATTTTTTTTCTGTTTCATTTTTTTCTTAAGATAGAGAAAGAAAAGGAAGGAAATGATTTGAGAGAGACTAGGCTGCTTTTTCTACCAAGCTCACTAACTGTGTAGAGGCTTTTTTTCTTGGTTTTGTATATTGAGTACTTTATTCAATAACCATACACTTGAGACAGATTTATGCAATTTTATGTTCCATAGAAATCATTTTTTTCTTTCTGTAGTGCATTTTGTATTCAAACTAAATCATTATACTCAATATTTTTTTGAAATTAAAAGACAGCCAGACTTTACAGACTAACTATTATAGCTCTGAGCTGACCAGTATATAAAAAAAAAAAGCATCTAAGACATGCTATAAAGTGATCAATGTTAGGAAGAATATCCAGCTGTAGAAATCATTCCAAAGTAGACACTATAGCAGGATGCAAATCTTTTGATAATTGGATCATTGTCAAATCATCCAATCTATGCCAAAATAGGACATGGACATTAAATGGTGATAATATCTGTGTGTGTGTGTGTGTGTGTTTGTCTCCCACATTTCCTCTGTTTGACAACAAGTATTGGTTTGTTTTTATATTCCCATAACTTAACAGTTTGGCAAAAAAAACTGATGAAATAAATACTAGACTTTAACCCTTTTGTTACTGTATTTATTTTGAGATGCTCTGTGTTTCTTTCAATCAATTTTAAATATAACAAAGAATTTAGTAAAATAACTTATTTATCATTAAGCTAATGTTAGGTACATAAATTGTGACTAAAGTTTGGTGGAAGATTTTAATTCAAAACTTACGAAAACAAGACATTTGTACTACAGAGCCAGAGCTGGTTTCAGCCGGGTTGGTCTCAAAAGGGTTAAAACAATAAGTACTGGGGGGGGGGTGTATTTATTTGGCTAAAAACTCTTCAAAGCGATGCTCCAGCATGACCGTGGTCCATTAAATGAAACAAGTAAAAGATATAGATACTATTTTTTCTAGAAAAACAAAAAAAAAAAAAATGCAGAGAGCTATTGGATAGACAATGATGTTTCAGTTACATAATGAGATGGTCATGGTTGGATAATCTCTGATCATCATAAATCTATTATTCAATCAAAATTGACATATGGCAAAAACAGCAGACTTTTTCAAACTGAGGAATTTCTAAAATTGTAACAGTTCGAAAGACAGAACTCAGCCGCTACCAACCAACGTAGACAAGGATTAAATCAATAGCATCATATATTTACTATTTCAGGTATTCCTGCACGGCGTGTTTGAGTTTGCTTCTACTTTAATAATTTCATATTTTGATTAGATATCTTCTGTAGTATCTTCTTGTAGATAACCCACTTTCTTGACCTGTACTCTTATTTACACGAAAAATATATTCTGGCTGCACACTTTCAATTTAAATTAAATCATTTTTCTTTTTAAATATTTATAGATAAAAAGAAGAATATTAATATTTTAAATAAAATTTATGTAAGATGTCCCAATTTTATTTTGTAAATAATTGTGTTATACATGTCTTGTATGTGTGTATATATGCATATATACACATATAGATGTATACACTCCTACGTATCATCATCAGTGCTTTTTATGCCTGCTTTTTCTCTGCTGTTGGACAAGCAATTTATAAAAATACAATTTAACGATTTTAAATAAAATCTATAAGTTGTCCCAATTATATTTCATGTATATGTGCATATGCACACACACACACATACACACACACGAGAATAAGGTTCTGCCATAGACATTTGAAAGCTTCAATTACACACAAATATACACACATATATTACACACACATGCACACATATATTACACACACATCACTATCATTGTTTTTATATCTGCTTTCTAATACTTGTATGGGTTAGACAAGATGTTGTATGACAGTATCTCTAGAGCTGGATGCCCCTCCTAAAGCCAGCACTTATTTATTCTTTTATTCTTTTGCTTATTTAGTCATTTGACTGTGGCTATGCTGGAGCATCACCTTAAAGGGTTTTTTTCAAAGAAATCGACCCCAGGACTTATTCTTTGTAAGCCTAGTACTTATTCTATTGGTCATTTTTTGCTGGACGGCAAGTTTCAGGGACGGAAAAACACCAACATCGATTGTCAAACAATGGTAGGAGGATAGACACAAAGACACATACATACATAAATATATACATATATATGAGGTCTGATCAATAAGTATCAGGACTGTTGCCACTGGAACGAAGCTAAAGCATGCAGAGTGAAGCCACTTGGAACAGATTGACCTTGAACTCTGTTGTGCATGCACACCAAGTTTTAACGTTCTAGCTCATTTCCACTGTTTACAGCAGTGCTTGGAAGGAAGGTGTGTAGCATGTAATCGTCGCATTGATCATAACAGAGAAAGTTGTCAGGATGATACCTGCTCAGAGACCTATGCAAAGTTGCAGAAAGTGTATGGAGAGGAGTGTATGAGTTGCACACAAGTGTATGAATAGTTCAGACGTCTCCAAGATGGTTGAAAAAATGTTGATTTGGACAAAAGTTCTGGGAGACTTGCAGTCAGCAGAAGTGAGAAAAAACATTGCAGATGTGCATGCAGCTGTGAGGGGAAATTGTCGAATTACCATCTGTGAATTATCAGAGGATATGCAGATTAGTTACAGATCACTTCAGTTCATTATCACTGAAGATTTAGGTATGAGACGTGTATGTGCCAAGTTTGTGCCACAACTGCTTCCAGCTGACCAAAAAGACACTTGGGGTTTCAGTTGTACAAGATTTCCTTGATTGTGTTGAGACTGATGAAAACTTTTTGAAAACTTTGCATAGGCCTCTGAGCCAGTATCACCAAACTTTTGGCAACATTTTTCTGCTGAACTTTCTCTGTCATTAATGTACACACACGCACACACACATACAAACACATACATGCAATGCATACATTACACACATATATTAATGCATAACATGCAGTGCAGATACATAAGTACACATAGTACATAGGCATATATGCATATGTAACATGTGCAAACATAATATACACACATGCATAATACTTAAGCAGAAGTTACACACACACACACACACATGGATATATAACATACGAGTACATATGTACATACACAATACACTTACAATAAATATATATATGCAGGCATAATACACCCATGTACACACACACACACACTTTTATTCTTTAACTAGTTTCAGTGATCTGAAAATAGCTACACCAGGGAATCCTCTGCTCTGTAACAACTTTAGTCAGTTACATCAACCAAGTTAGCATGGATTTCGGTCCTGGCATTTATTTCTTTGCTCTTTATTTATCAAATGACTAAGTTTGACTGTAAGGTGGTGTAAAGTGACACAACTTGCTGCACCCTTTTACAGTGCATGTAAGTGAATGTGTGTATACACACACACACACACACACACACACTCACATCCATATATATATACATATATATATATATATATATATATACACACACACATCCATGTAGACACACACATACATATATGCAGACACACACACATATGCATACACATACACACACACACACACACACATATATATATATCATCATCATCGTTTAACGTCCCTTCTCCGTGCTAGCATGGGTTGGACGGTTCGACCGGGGATCTGGGAAGCCAGAAGGCTGCACCAGGCTCCAGTCTTATCTGGCAATGTTTCTATATATATATATATATATATATATATATAGTTAATCCAAACAAGAAAACACAAAAAAAACACAGCAACGCAAGGATGTGGAACAAATAAAGTATTATTGGACGCTCAGGAAAGAAGGGAAGGAGGGTTTAATGTTTCGAGCGGAGCTCTTCGTCGGAAACAAAGGAGAAGGAAAGATCCCGAGAAGGGAAGACAGAGGAAAAAAAATTTCTGGCGGTGCTCACGAGATGCACATAAATACATGTACACATACACACACAGATGTACATATATATATATATAATCATCATTTCACGTCCATTTTCCATGTTGGTATGCATTGGAGCCCAGGATCCAATTGTCTGATTTAGCATGTTTTCTACAGCTGGATGCCCTTCCTAATGTCAGTCACTTTACGGAGTGTACTGGGTGCTTCTTACATGGCACCAGTATAGTTGCTTTATATGTGGCACCAGCATGGGTGCTTTATTATGTGACACTAGTATGGGTGATTTTATATGTGGCACCAGCACAGATGCTTTTTACATGGCACTGATATGGGTGCTTTTTACGTGGCCCCAAACAGGTGCTTTACTATGTGGCACCAGCATCCATGTATTTCCAAATCAAGGACCTCTTGGATGACAGAGGGACATGCCTGTATGTATAGATAGCCATGATTTTAATTAGCATGATATTTCTTTTCAAGCACAGCAAATCGCCAGAAGTCTCAGTTCCACCTGATGTTATCAATTGGTTTCCCAGTGGGTACTAAAACTAGATGGTAGATAACAGCATAGTTAAGTAATACTGCTTGCTCTTCAGAGATGGCAGGTATGGAATATATATATAAGTTCAGCAAAAATTTAGATTCAAATGAATATGGTACTTAATTTAGATGCACCAGAATTCTGTATGGTGTTATCCATAAAAATCCTTGGGGTGATTATAATCAAAATAAGCAACAAGAATTACCGGAGTCATTCTTGTTGCTTATTTTGATGTGTGTGTATATATATATATATATATAATATATAATATATAATATATATATATATATATATATGTATATATATATATAACTCAAAGAAATTCCAACTTTGTTGATTTTCACATCTTATAATAATATAAGATAATATGGTATAATGAAATGATAGAATATTAAATGTCTATTCTGAGTGAACTAGTACTTTCATGCATTAAACTATGCAATCTTCAGGTTCATATAGTAGTGGTAACAGTTATGTTTTATAATCTACAATTGTAGTGAAATGGTTAAAATGTTTGCCATAAATACATTTGTATGGCTCCAAAATGTTAAGTTTTGCAAACTGTATTCTGACCAATCAGTGTGTGGCTTTATTAAATTACTTCAGTTGACTGGTGTTTGGTTTAGATGTCATGGTTTGTTGAACATGTCAAGAGACCTGTATTTTGACCCTGGCCAAAGCAGTGATTATTTGGCTATTTTTAGAAATGTTGAAAACAACATTTCCCAGGGATCTTTACATTTTGATTATCATCATCACCTTTATTATTGTTGTTGTTATTGTTGGTGGTGGTGGTAGGAGTAGCTGTGGCAATAGAATCTTACACCTAAAATAAGATTATTTTTACTGACTTTTCCCTTGACTTAGCTGGTATTTTCCTGCTATCAAAATCATGAGAACATTTGGTATTGTTGTTGCTAGTGGTAGTTGTAGTGGTCATAACAATAGAAATTATGCGTCTAAGTATTACTAATATTGCTTATTTAGCTTGGGTTGGAATTTATTAATAAAGTTCTTTTCTCCGATTTTTCTTTGGATTTCTCTTGGACTGTGTAGTTTGTGAAATGGAAATATTATAAATATCTTCCAACCACATGTTAATAGATGGTTACTCAAGGGTATCTGATGGACATCTGGATCTCTTATTTGCTGTTGGTGCACACATGAATGTTCTGATAGGGTATTTCCAGTCTGACCACATATAGTTCTTCGCAATTCAGGCATTTGATGATGCAGTAAATTAAATTTCTGCTTTTGCAGTTCATATTTGCATTTGCGAATATTTTTCTGGTTTTGTGCTTACCTTGGATCGTAGGGTGACCTGCTGTGCTTGAGGAGACCTATTGAGTCAAGTACATCAACATCAAAAAATCAAATGGAAATTGTAGTTGTGATACCTGTGCTGGTGGCATGTAAAAAGTACCATCCGAACGTAGCTGATGCCAGCGCTGCCTTGACTGGCTTCTGTGCTGGTGACACATACAAAGCAACTACCGATCATGGCCGTTGCCAGCCTCGCCGGGGACCTGTGCCAGTGACACGTAAAAAGCACACACTACACTCTCGGAGTGGTTGGCATTAAGAAGGGCATTCAGCTGTAGAAACACTGCCAGATCAGACTGGAGCCTGGTGCAGCCTCCTGGCTTCCCAGACCCCGGTTGAATTGTCCAACCCATGCTAGCATGGAAAGTAGACGTTAAACGATGATGATGATGATATTGGCTGGTATGTATGAATTGGCATGTGCCACATTGGCTATCATTCCATTCAGATACAGTGAATGATTGGTCTTTGTTGCTAAGGTCAAACTTTGCCTTTGTTAATAATTTTTTACACATACACATACTTATATACATATATTTGCATATATAAACTGGGTTTGCTGGGTTTCAGCACAGTTTTGAATTACTAAATTTCCCTCACAAGGTATTGGTCAATCTAGGAAGTTGCTAAACCAGTGGACAGACTGCTTCATGGTATTTATTCTGATTATATTAGCTCCGAGTTCAAATGCTTCTTTATTGACCCTGAAAAGATGATAGTCAAAGAATGAATTTTGTCTTTCATCATTTTGGTGTCAATAAAAAGAGTATGTGACTTGGGTGCCATGTGACATGGGTGTATCTACATGTGCTGGTGTCACATATAAATCACTCATACCGGTGTCACAAAACTGCAAGAAAACTGGATCAGATGCACTGTGGTATTTGTTCTTGACCTTTGCATTCAGAGTTCAAATCCTAATTGTGTGGTGTGTGTGTGTGTGTGTGTGTGTGTGTGTGTGTGTGCGTGTGCGTGCGTGCGTGCGTGCGTGCGTGCGTGTGTGCATGAGGGGGGATCTGGTACCTTGGGTGACTTTAGTCTGTTAGAAGCATTCAGACCAGATCTCTAGTTTGATAATATCTTTAACTGTCTTTCTTTCCTACAAATATCAGGCAGTCTGATAATGGATCACAAGCACTACCTTCCCACATGACTAAAAGATTTAAAAAAGATATTTAAGTCTACAGCAGTCTTAAATGGTAAGACCACTGCAGTAAGTAATATTTAAGTGCAAGTATTTAAGACGCATACTCATGTTGTGCAACTGGGATTGAACCTAGAACCACATAGTTGCATACTTCTTAACCACACAGCTATGTACTTACATATATACTCTTTTACTTGTTTCAGTCATGTGACTGCAGCCATGCTGGAGCACTGCCTTCAGTTGAGCAAATCAACCCTAGGACTTATTCTTTGTAAGCCTAGTACTTATTCTATCGGTCTCTATTGCTGAACTGTTAAGTTATGATGACGTAAACACACCAGCATCGGTTGTTAAGCAATGTTGGGGGAAAACAAACACAGACACACAAACATATACATACACATACATGTATATACATATATATGATGGGCTTCTTTCAGTTTCTGTCTACCAAATCCACTCACAAGTCTTTGGTTGGCCCGAGGCTATAGTAGAAGACACTTGCCCAAGGTGCCACGCAGTGGGACTGAACCCGGAACCATGTGGTTCGTAAGCAAGCTACTTACCACACAGCCACTCCTACACCTATATATATATATATGTGGAGGCGAAATGGCCTAGTGGTTAGGGCAGCGGACTCGCGGTCGCAGGATCGCGGTTTCGATTCCCAGACCGGGTGTTGTGAGTGTTTATTGAGCGAAAACACCTAAAAGCTCCACGAGGCTCCGGCAGGGGGTGGTGATCCCTGCTGTACTCTTTCACCACTCTTTCTCCTACTCTTTCTTCTGTTGGCCTGCTCGCTTAGCCAGCGGGGTGGCGTCATTCAAAGGCTAAAACAATGCGAACGCATTGTGACCAGCGATGTTGAACAACATCTGATGGTCTGGTCGGTCACATGATCACGTGATATATATATATATACATTAAAGCATACACATGCGCACACAGCTTAAACTTATTGTAGAATATATTCCTTATGAATTAGTCATCCAACAAATTTAGGGCGTGCACCAACCTAAATAAATCTTTCTTTTCTGTGTTTTTTTTAAAAATAATTTTCATTCTATTGGTGACCTTCCAAACTTTGTTCTGTTCCACTCAGGAACTCATATGAATCATTATCTTTCTTGATGATCAAAATCTTCTGTAAAAATCATTATAAATATTTTACCAGTTGAATAAAAATTAAAAAAAACCAATGAAATAAAATAAAAATGTAGATGTCTACCAGACCTCAGGGGTAGAAATGTACTTACAAAGACTAAGTAACACTTCATACATACAACAGTCAGATTCTGGAGATAAATTCAATGTAGTATTTTTGTTCCCTTACAAAAACTTCTTTCTGAAGCCAGTCAAATAATCATTCTGTCATACGGAGCAGGAAATGGCATTGGTACCAGCGTTTTTATGCCTGTTTTTTAATTGTTGACATGGGTTAGGCAAGAGTTATTGAGGCAGTATTCTAAGGCTGGATGCCCTTCCTGTTGCCAAGCCTTATTTGCTTTCTTCAAGTAAGGTATTTTTTCTCACTTGGTCTTTGTGAAACTAATGAGGTTCAAGACAATATTGTTTACAGGAGATGTAAACACTGACACTGTTTCCATTCAAATGGTGACAATGTGAAGACATGGAGAAACACACACACCCACATGTATATATACTTGAGTATCTATACCAACAGAAATATGTATGCACACTGGGTGTAGGAGTGGCTGTGTAGTAAGTAGCTTGCTTACGAACAACATGGTTCCGGATTCAGTCCCACTGCGTGGCACCATAGGCAAGTGTCTTCTGCTATAGCCTCGGGCCGACCAAAGCCTTGTGAGTGAATTTGGTAGACGGAAACTAAAAGAAGCCCATCGTATATATATATATATATATATATATAAATATATATGTATATGTATATGTGTGTGTATATGTCTGTGTGTCTGTGTTTGTCCCCTCAACATCGCTTGACAACCGATGTTGGTGTGTTTACGTCCCCATAACTTAGCGGTTCAGCAAAAGAAACTGATAGAATAAGTATTAGGATTACAAAGAATAAGTCCTGGGGTCGATTCGTTCGACTAAACAAATGACTGAAACAAGTAAAAGAGTAAAAAAGTCTCCGCCTATCAAATTTCCCTCATAAAACAGGTTATAGAAGACACTGACCCAAGGTGTCATGCAGGGGAATGTAACCCAAAACCAAAATCAAAACCTACCGACAAATGTATACATACATTTACCTAATCGAAACAATGAATATGTATCTATATGGTCACTCCAAATCTTTCTCAAGTTGCACCTTTCTGCCTTCTAAAGCGGAAAAATATATTCAATAATGTTATCTGAGATAAATTACATGTAAAAAAGGCTTGATGGTCCCAATTAAAATCATCGTTATCATCATTTTTCACCTGATTTTCAATGCTAGCATGAGTTAGATGAAACCTTTCAAGGCAGTGTTTTATGGCCAGATGATCTTCCTGTTAACTCTTTCAATTGTTTTTTTATGACACAAAGGGGTATAATGTACCTATTGTATAGACTGAATACAAAGGGTTGCCTTTGATAATAGATCTGTTTAACCTGGGATTATCAGGGACTAAATAACAACTGAAATTTATATAGGTGGTATAAATTTAAGTTCCGCTGAGGTCGACTTTGCCTTTCCTCCTTTCGGGGTCAATTAAATAAGTATCAGTTACGCATTGGGGTCAATATAATCAACTTAATTCATTTGTCTGTCCTTGCTTGTCTTCTCTGTGTTTAGCCCGTTGTGGGTAGTAAAGAAATAGGTATTATAGATTTAAGTTTACTGATTATATCAAAACTGAGAGTCACAATGCATGAATTTTCAACATTCTATTTTCAATATTTTAACAATAGCAGATTCCAGAACTCCTTGTTGTTGGGATGATTAAAGAAATAATCAAAAGATTTGGTAAACCATAAGATCTTCCACTTCATGGAAACTGTAAAAAGACTTTAAAACGTTTAACTGTTTTTATTTGTACATCTTTTTTTCATTCTTTTAAATATTTTTGCCTTTGTTTCATTTTATAGGTTTTTACCTATAAAGGGATCTGGTTTAGCTTACTGGCTTTACATGGACTCTTAGATTGATTAAATAATTAATTTGATTAAATAAATAAATAACTATATAAGTGATAGAGGCATAACAGGAACTTATTTTATTGACCTCATAAGGATGAAAAGCAGTCAACCATGTCAGAGTTTGAATATACACAGCCAGAATAAGAACCACAAGGCATTTTGCCCAATACTAATGATTCTGCCAATCCACCATCCTTAATAATAATAATAATAATAATAATAATAATAATAATAATAATAAATAATAATAATAATAATAAATGCCCTGATGCAGTACCAGGCAGTGGCTCTCATGGCTAGCTGATCTTAACTGATTGGAAGTGTTATCATGTACAGTGTTTTGTCTTGGTATAAAAGATGGGCTACAGCAAATATTCGGCACAATACCATAGATTTGCTTGTCAGTTGTTTAACCTTAACCAATTGAGCATGTCCCTTAATGGCTGATGATATGTGCATCTCTGATCAGGAGCAGAAGTAGTGGGGGAGCATCATAGCCATGTGTTGAGAGGAATTCTTTGAAGTTTGAATAATTCACCTCTGGAAACATGGGTGGTTCATTCAACATCCTTAAACAACCCTTATTCAGGAACCTTCTGAGCAGGATGGGTTACTTGACCAGAAGAAAATGGGCCTCACCTGCAAGGTCATGTGCTGTTTATCTTGATATGAGATTACCATGTTGTGCACGTATGGTTGTGATGCACGTGCCTAGCGTACCTCTATCAGATGGGTAGAAATGATGGGTACACCAGGCTTCGTATATTTTACCCCAGCGTCACTTTGATGGCATGCACTGCTCTTTCACTCAATAATAATAATAATAATAATAATAATAATAATAATAATTTTTACAATTATAGGCACAAAGGCCTAAAATTTTGTGGGAGAGGGCTAGTTGATTAAATCAACTCCAGTGCCCCACTGATACTTATTTTATTGACCCCAAAGTGATGAAAGACAAAGCTGACTTCAGCAGAATTCGAACTCAGAAGATGCAAAGCTGGAACAAATACCATAACGCATTCTGTTTACCATTAATGATGTGGCCAATCCACCACCCTCAGTCATACAGCAAATACAGAATCAGTGTGAAAGGAAATGAAAGTATTAACTGTCTCTTGAGTGAAACAATAAACTAGTACAAAAAGAGTATAAGTGCAGTCATGACTGTGTAGGTAAAGGAGTTCATTAGAATGTCAGCTAAGCATGTGAATTTAATGTAGTGAGACTGTGATAGAGAATAATGATTACAGGTTTTTAAAGACTGGTTATACTATTGAAGCAAGACGACCAGATATGATTATAAAGGGCAAAAAGAGAAACAAACTTGTGCAAGATCATAGACTTTGCAGTGATATATGATAAATAGAGTGAATATCAAAGATATTGAGAAAATAGAGAAATATCAAGACCTAGCCAAAGAGATGAAGAGACTGTGGAAGATTAAGACAACAATTATTCCTATGGTAATGGAGATACCTGACATGACACCCAGGCTGATGCTTAACAGGTTGAAAGATATTGGAATTGAGATTTGCACCGTCAACTGGCAGAAAAATGCCACCCTATACTCTGCAAGAATCTCAAAGAAGTTCCTTGAAATGTGAGGAGACCTATCACCAAAACCTTATGGCATCATCCCTGCTAACTGATATAGCATGCAATGGTTTGAATAATAATATTTTTTCTAACTTTGGTTCAAGGCCAGCAACTTTAGAGGGTAGAGGAGCAATTTTCAGGGGAATAATCCCAGTACTTGACTGGTATTTTATTTTATCAATTCCAAAGCTGATCTAGGCAGGATTTGAACTCAGAGGAATTCCCTCGATTTTCTCTTTGAGTGCTGTGCTTATGACACTGAGGACTTGATTGTGACGCCATGTATATCTGTCTAATGCTTGCCTGCAGTTTGACAGAACACGTCTCACAGTCGCTTTCTCTCCGCATCTACATTCATCAGTTGTTTGTATGTTCCACCAGACTAAATTCGCCGGTGAGGGTAAAACGTCGAAGGTAGACTTGATCAGGAAGGATGTTCTTGCTTGTTCCCAAGCCCAGAGTTCCTTCCATGAGATTCTGCAACTGACTACATATTTCTCCCATCTCAGACACTGTCCCTGTTGACTACATCACACCAAATGTACATTTCGCCTTTCTTCTTCCTCCTTTCTCACTTCGTGTACCACTGCCTCTTTCATCTCTTTTACACTACTCATGCAAAATGGCCTGAAATTGTGCAGCCCTAGACTGGCTCTTGTTTCTTGCATCACTTCGACTATATTGGCACGCCTTAGCTTTCTGATTGCCCTGTTTACTGCCTCTTCTGCTTTCCATTTCCTCCCTGTTCATACCTTTAGAGGGTTTTCTCAGATGTTCTTATTTCTTTATTGCCCACAAACATAGAGGGGACAAACAAATTACATCGACCCCAGTGTGTAACTGGTACTTAATTTATCGACCCCGAAAGGGATGAAAGGCAAAGTTGACCTTGGCGGAATTTGAATTCAAAACATAACAGCAGACGAAATACCGCTAAGCATTTCGCCCGGCGTGCAAATGTTTCTGCCAGCTCGCCACCCTATGTCTCAGCTCTTCTGATCTTTCGAATCCCTTAGCATCATTACTGTCCTTTCCTTTCCTGCCTTATATTCTTTTGCGATTGATGCTATTGGTAGTTGCAGCACGGGTTTTCCATCCTTGTTTTCCATATAGTGTAGTTGTATTCAGTGATTTTGCAAATCCTTTTTTCAAATATTCCAAAGCTTTTTTTCCCAATACTCTAATGATCTTGCCTGTTCACTGCAACAATAACAACAACAACATCAACAACAATAATAAATCAAAACTGTTGTATAGTCTTTCCACAGTCCAAATAAACCGCAATATTACAACTTTTGGTTGTAGTGGATGTTCTGATGATTATGGCAATAGTAGTGCTAGTGAATTATTTGAGAATAGAGCTAGTTAAATTTGTTTTCTTTTATGTAACACATGACTCTCTCTTTAACTGTAAGTTATAGCCAACATTTAGAATATCTGGACAATAGCCAACATGTTAAAGCAAGCCAGAATAGATTTTTTATAATAAGCATGTATTCAAAGATATTACATATTATATATATATATATATATATATATATATATATATATATATATATATATATATATATATATTATATATATATATATATATATATATATATATATATATATATATATATATATATATATACATGGCTGTGAGTATGCTTACTTAATAGACAAATTAAATCTAAAAAATATATATATCGTTGGCGTCAGTGGCATTAGTAGTAAAGTTATCTTCAACATCATCACCATTATAATTATTTAACACCCGTCATCAATGTCAGCATAGGCAGAATGGTTTGACAGGATCTGATGAATCAGAGGACAGCATGCATTGTGCTCCGATGTCTACTTTGGCATGGTGTCTACAGCTCCAATGCCCTTTCTAACAATGGTAACTTTACAGAATGTACTGGGTGTTTTTAGTTGTGGCACCAGCATTAATGATGTCTTGTAATTCACTCACATGGCTATGAAGAACCCACTAGACTGAGTGGGAGTGTAGAAGAGAGGGAACTGGTTTTTATGTAGTGAATCCTTCTCATGACTTGAGTTTCATGTCACAGTAGTTTTCAGGTAGCAGTAATTTTCAGGTAAACTGAAATTGGTGTGGTGAAAGATGAATCAGGAGGAAAAAGAATTCAGTTTAAATAAACAATATACCTTACAGCAGGTATCCAGTAGTTGCTTCCTCTTTCATTGATAAACTGTAATAGTGGATTCTATGTGTGAGGGGAGAGGGAAAGTAGGGGAGAAGGGAGGAGGGGAGACAAGAGGAGGGAAGACAAGAGGAAGGAAGACAAGAGGAGGGGAGAGGTGAGGGGGAGAGAGAGGAGGGAAGAGAGGAGAGAAATGGGGTAAGTGGGAGGTGGAGACAGAAAAATGGGGTTAGCAGGAGGGAAAGAGGGAGAAAAAGGGGAAAAATGGAGAGAGAGGGAGAAAGATAGACAGAGGAGGGAGAGAATAGAGGGGAGAGAGGGGAAGAGGAGAGAGAGAAAGAAAAGAGAATGGAGAGAGGGGAGGAAAGAATGGACAGAGAAGTGTGCCGGAAAGAATGGAAAGAGGAGAAGTGTGACGGACAGAGGCAGAAACAGGGAGTAAGAAGGTAAGGGAGAGAGGGAAGAGAGAGTGACAGAGAGAGAGGGGGAGAAAGAGAGACGAGAGAGAGAGAGACAATGACAGAGAGACAGAGGGAGTGAGAGAGTAAGAGAGAGAAAAACGGAAATAATGGACAACTAATAAAGAAATAGGTCCAGTTACCTTTAAGAAACAAGCAGTAAGACTAAGGTGTCAAACACACCTAGCCAGACGAGTGCATATACTCATAGCTATACAGATCTACACACATACACAACACACACAACTCAGATAATACATCCATATACAATTTTCAAAATCTTTACATTCATATATACATACAGACAGACAGACATACAACTTCTCTTCAAAGAGATCAGTCAACATACACATACAAATGCAGACATAGACAGACAGGCATCATAATCATATGACCAAAATCTCTTTTGGTGAGGTCTTAGATGTGAAGTAATATTCAAAAAGAAAATACTACTTCACATTTCAAACTGTGATCACCTACAATATTTGAATGAAAGTCTTATTTTAATACCGTTCTGAAGTATGGTGTGTTTCTTCAGCCTTGCTACTGACGATGTCTTCTTCTAGCTGTTATCATAGCAGGTGCTGAACTCCAGCAACAACACTCTCACAGCGATGTTATCAAAAGCATTAATTAAATCTTGAGGATTATCAATATTTCAAAAAAATTTTGAGATCATAAGATACATTTTCTCAACTTTAGCGATACATTATTCTGTTAAATACAAAAATACACTCACACACACACACACACATATATGCATGTATACTCTTTTACTCTTTTACTTGTTTCAGTCATTTGACTGCGGCCATGCTGGAGCACCGCCTTTAGTTGAGCAAATCGACCCCGGGACTTATTCTTTGTAAGCCCAGTACTTATTCTATCGGTCTCTTTTGCCGAACCGCTAAGTGACGGGGACGTAAACACACCAGCATCAGTTGTCAAGCAATGCTAGGGGGACAAACACAGACACACAAACACATACAAATATATATATATATACATATATACGACAGGCTTCTTTCAGTTTCCATCTACCAAATGCACTCACAAGGCATTGGTCGGCCCGGGGCTATAGCAGAAGACACATATATATTCTTTTACTTTTTTACTTGTTTCAGTCATTTGCATTTTAGTCGAAGAAATCAACTCCAGAACTTATTCTTTGCAAGCCTGGTACTTATTCTATTGGTCTTCTGTGCTGAACCACTAAGTTACGGGGGCGTAAACACACCAACATCAGTTGTCAGGTGATGGTAGGGGAACAAACGCAGGCACAAAGACAAACACACATGCACACACACATACAATGGGCTTCTTTCAGTTTCCATCAACCAAATCTACTCACAAGACTTTAGTCAGCCCAAGGCTATAGTAGAGGACACTTACCCAAGGTGCCATGTAGTAGGACTGAACTTGGAACCATATGGTTTGGAAGCAAGCTTCTTACCACACAGCCATGCTTGCATCTATGTGTGTGTGTGTGTGTGTGTGTGTGTGTGTGTGTGTGTGTGTGTGTGTGTGTGTGTGTGTGTGCGTGCGTGTGCGTGTATATATGCATGTATATATATATATGTGTATGCATTGTCTGAATTGATTAAAGTGTACTGCATCTAAATCTACTATGGTATACAATCTATCTGTCTTTCTCTATGTCTCTTTGTCTATCTGTCTATCTAAGAGCATTAGATTCCTTGGAAGAAAGCAGCGAATGCATACAAAAAGAAGGACAGAAAAAAACGGATGATGTTACACAAATACAATAAAAATAATAACAGGACATAACAACAGGTGTCTTTCGACTAAGGACGTCTGTTTTCTTTCCGTCCTTGTTTTTGTATACATTTGCTGCTTTCTTCCAAGGAATCTAATGCTCTTAACTTAGTTTTTCCTTGGGGCTGGCCAGATTGGGGCAATCTCAAGTATAATCAGCTGAAATTGAGAAGATAATTTGGTACTTGACAGAGGAAAGAAAACTTTGAATGTTCTGTCCTTGTTTTCTTTGTATCGCCTGTCTGGATGTTTTGCATTCTTGTCCCATTTTGTATTTTATATATATACTAGCAGTATCGCCCGGCGTTGCTCGGGTTTGTAAGGGAAATAACTATATAAGCATTTTTAGAGAGTTATAGCCAAAAAATAGCAAAAAATGCATTAAAAATGGGAAAAAAATTATGGTAAATTTTTTTTTAAATCGTTGACTCATCGTAGACATTTTTAGAGAGTTACTTCCCTTATATAATAGCGAAAAAAATGCATTAAAATGGAATAAAATGATGGTAAATTTTTTTTAAAATCGTAGACTCATCGTAGACGCGCGCTAATACCCAGAAGGGCTCGATATGAATCACGACTATAAGATACCCGGTTTTGGTTAAACTGCACCGCAAAATGTGGGAGTAGTTAGGAATCTAAATTGTAGGAGACAGACACACAACCTTACTTTTATATATAAAGATATATATATGATAAATGAAAGATGGAAAATGGAATATTATTAGTTACAACAATGGTCCAACCCATGCTAGCATGGAAAACGGATGTTAAACGACTACGACGATGATGATGATGATGAATTCTTTCAACACATCTAGCATCTGCCCCTCATGGGTGGACCCTTGACTGGTTCAGGAGCATCTGGCGGTGCAGAAGTGTCTCATCAGATAATAAATAGATACAACTCGTTAGAATAACAGTTCCACAATGAATCTTCTCATTTCGTAGAAAGAAAAGCAGCAAAGATAAGAGTGGTAGACAGACAGGCAGAGATTGGTAGATAGACAGACATTGATAGACAGACAGACCAATAATGCTAGATAAACATTGATAGATAGAAAAACGGACAGATAGCTAGTTAGATAGAGACAGAGAGATAGACAGTTAGACAAAGAGACATAGAGAAAGACAGATAGATTGTATACCATAGTAGATTTAGATGCAGTACACTTTAATCAATTCAGACAATTCTTTAGTCTATGGTTATACATTTAGGCATTTCATTAACCTCTTGATATTAACTCCATATAAAGAATTTTCCAGAAGATCAACAGAATGATGTGAACTGCTGCAGAAGCACACAAGAGATTGAAGTGAGGAAATGATGCAGAAGCTGAAAATACTCTTAACAATGAATTACACAAACAGTAGTTAGAGGAAGAGAAAATCACAAGGGTATAAATAATTATATATATATATGTTTTTAATTAATTGGATTACATACATACCATCAAGAGATAAAGCCAAATCCCTCTCAAATAGGAAATAGAAGACAGCAACGTCAAGTCACATTGGTTTTAGATTAAGGCCAGAAGGATGTTAAGACAATCATCATGACAAAAATATAATTCATTGAAAGGCAGAGGAATCTCAGTTAATGGAAACAGGAAGAATCTCTCAACAGAGGAAAACAAAAATGAGGTATTTCTTGATAAACAAGTGAAATGAAAATATTTCACATAGCAGAAAAGATAAGAAAGAGCAGTTTCATATAAACAAATAAATAATAATTTCAAATGTTAATAGAAAATTAACAGGAAAATGTAAAATATTATCATACAAGTTTGAAAATATGTTCAGATTTTTGAAGAAAAGTTTGCCGTATGTTAATTTTATAACAAAGAAAAATTATAGCATCTGATATGATATCAAACTTTAGCTGCTACCAAGGAATTAAAAAAAAAAGTTTACGTGGCTGTGTGGTAAGTAGCTTGTTTACCAACCACATGGTTCCGGGTTCAGTCCCACTGCGTGGCACCTTGGGCAAGTGTCTTCTACTATAGCCTCAGGCCGACCAAAGCCTTGTGAGTGGATTTAGTAGACAGAAACTGAAAGAAGCCCGTCGTATATATGTATATATATATATATATGCGTGTGTGTGTTTGTGTGTCTGTATTTGTCCCCCTAGCATTGCTTGACAACCGATGCTGGTGTGTTTATGTCCCCGTTACTTAGCGGTTCGGCAAAAGAGACCGATAGAATAAGTACTAGGCTTACAAAAGAATAAGTCCCGGGGTCGAGTTGCTCAATTAAAGGCGGTGCTCCAGCATGGCCGCAGTCAAATGACTGAAACAAGTAAAAGAGTAAAAGAGAAAGAGTATACAAGTTTGAAAATATGTTCAGATTTTTGAAGAAAAGTTTGCTATATGTTAATTTTCTAACAAAGAAAAATTATAGCATCTGATATGATATCAAACTTTAGCTGCTACCAGGGAATTTTTTAAAAAAGTTTTCAATATATTAAATGAAGAGGGTGGATCTTCTCAAGAACCTCATATCACCAGGCATCTTGGTCCATTGTCATCATCTGCAAGCAGCCCAACACTTTGAGATTGGATCTTACTACTTCATCTCATGTTTTCCTGGGTCTCCCTCTTCAACAAGTGCCATCTACTTAAAGCAATTTGCACTTCTTTATACAGCTGTCTTTGTTCATGCACATCACATGTCCAAACCAACATAGTCCCTTTTGAATGCTACATCTAATTCCTCTTATACCCAGCTTTTCTCTTAGCATAATTGCATTTTGTTGCACACACACACACACACTGATGTTGTATATACATAGGAGCATACTTCATACCTTTCCAGTTTGCACACTCTCTGCATTCAGGACCCACGTCTCACTGCCATGGAGCATAGCTGTTCATACACAAGCATCATACAATCTGCCTTTCACTCTGAGAGAGAAGCCTTTTGTTGCCGATAGAGGTAATAGCTCTCTAAATTTTCTCCATCCTATTCTTATTCTAGAAACACTACTTTCAGAACATCCTCTGCCATTATTAATTTGGTCACCTAGGAAACAGAAAGGATCTATAAACCTAAAGGAGTCTCCTGGGTGTTTGAGAGAGTCTAATTTCCTTGTTTCCTTAGTGCTTATTGTTCCTTTGCATCTTCCACATACAAACACGACTTTCTGCTGACCTACTGTGAATGAATGGAATTTCTTCCAACACATTTCCTACATATTGAGCAGAGCCATCCACCTGATAGAAGAGTCTTATCCACTTTCTTGCAAACAACTTTGTTCTTTGCTATATTAACTTTAAAGCCCTTTGATTCTAAGTTTTTCTTCTCCAATTTCATTACAGATTCTGCCATAAGTGTGAGGTCACCAGTGTACAATAGTTTCCACAGGCAGCCAGTTTTAACCCACCACCCCCGTTATGGCTTGATGAATAAGAGAACTGAGCCCTGATGAACACTTACTTGTACACTAAATTTGTTACTGTACTCATGGCCTACTCTCACCCAACTGACAGCTCCATTATACACTGCTTATATGGCTCTAACAAGCCACTCATCTAATCCTTAGAGACCACCAGATAAACAGAACAAGGGATTCTGTCAAAAGCTTCTTCAGTTCAAGCCAAGTACAATGGTTTACTTTTGACTAGATATTTCTCCCACAGCTGTCTTACTAGGAAGATGGAATCTGTGTTACTCTTCCCAGCACGAAATGAAACTGCATTTAATCTAGTTGAATTCTATTCCCAATAAATTGGGATATAGCTCTCTCTATAAATTTCATGACTTGGTCCAGCAGTTTGATACATCTGTAGTTGTTTCTATCAAAGGCATCACCTTTACTCTTGTAGCAACTAACTATAATATTACATGTCTTTAGGAATGATGCCTTCCTGGATAACCTGATATGAGTGACTACACCGGTGACATGTAAAAACCACCAACCGATCGTGGCTGTTGCCAGCCTCCCCTGGCACCTGTGCCGGCGGCACGTAAAAAGCACCTACTAAAATCACGGAAGGGCATCCAGCTGTAGAAACACTGCCAGCTCAGACTGGAGCCTGGTGCAGCCTTCTGACTTCCCAGACCCTGGTTGAACCATCCAATCCATGCTAGCATGGAAAACGGACGTTAAACGATGATGACGATGATTTCAACAGTGATTTCTGATGGTCTAGAGCAGTATTTCCCAACTTATTTCCTGCCAGGCCCCACTATGACTTTCTAGAAAAATGTATGCCCCACCATTGTTTGGTAAAAAACAGCTTTATTTTTAATATTTCATAATGATATACTTTCCTTAAAGAAATATCCACACTACAGCATTTGATTAGTGCTATACTGTAGCAAACAGTCTTCACACAGTGTGCTTGGCTGGATAGAGGGATTGGTTTGGCTAGGCTGTGTATAGGTGGAGTATTTGCTGAGAAAAAAAGATTTTCACAATTCCACGTCCCACTAAAAAAAAAAAAGAGAAAAGAAAACACTTTGGATCCCACACCCCACCACAATTTTCCCAGGCTCCTCCAGTGGAAATCACTGGTCCAGAGGCTTTCCCTGTCTTCATATCCTTAATTGCTTTATCTATCATACGACTGTCATGTCAGCAGTTTAACCCAACAGAGAGAGACCAACCAGCAGAGTTGATATGTCAACTCTGGTGGCTGATCCCTCAGTTAGGTCCACATTAAAGACCCTGCTTCTCTCATGCATTAATATCATTATCATCGTCATTATTCTTTAACTTCCCTTTTCCATGCCGGCATGGGTTGGACCACATGGCTTATATAGCTCTAACAAACCACTCATACTCTCTCTTTTACTCTTTTACTTGTTTCAGTCATTTGACTGCGGCCATGCTGGAGCACCGCCTTTAATCGAGCAACTAGACCCCAGGACTTATTCTTTTGTAAGCCAAGTACTTATTCTATCGGTCTCTTTTGTCGAACCGCTAAGTAACGGGGACGTAAACACACCAGCATTGGTTGTCAAGCAATGCTAGGGGGACAAACACAGACACACAAACATACATGCACACACATATATATATACATATATACGACGGGCTTCTTTCAGTTTCCGTCTACCAAATCCACTCACAAGGCATTGGTTGGCCCGGGGCTATAGCAGAAGACACTTGCCCAAGGTGCCACGCAGTGGGACTGAACCCGGAACCATGTGGTTGGTTAGCAAGCTACTTACCACACAGCCACTCCTGCGCCTATATATATATACATATAAATGGTCTTTTTTTTATGTTGAGTTATACTAAAAAGAATTTTACATTAATCTGATGAGTTAGTAGAGTACAAAATTCTTATTCTTATAGAAGAATGTTGTTGGACAGTGACTTCAAAGTTTTGGCTAGTCAAGCCATTGTCAGACTGTCTGACAATTGCTTAAATGGCCAAAGTTTCAAAGTCATTGTCAACAACATTCATATATGTGTGTGTGTGTGTGTGTGTGTACATATAATGTGACACTAACATACTTGTGACAGGCATATCTGTCATTCCAATATATTAATGGCGCTTGTCTCTCACCTCTTCTTACTCCACAAACCAGTCTGTATTTCAAAGGCTACTCCCACAAACCAAACAGATGTGGCAAGGTTTAGAACCAGAATCATGATCACAGCTTTTTAAACCTGATTCCTAACATTCCTCACTGACATTATTTGAAAATAAAAAAAAATACATCCTGTCTTAATTTGTCTAAGAAGCATGTCTTATATATATATATATACACACACATACATATATATGTAAATTCGCACTATATATATATACTGACATACACTTACATACATACGGACAATAAATCTATTTACTTAGTTCTTGGATAATATGTGGACTTGTTAAATATTTCATAATAGTTTCTTTCATAATTGTCTTGTTTCAATCACCTTTTATTTCTCTTATCTTTTATTCATTCATCTACTTCAGGGATAACAGTTACCTGATCAGGCCAAAATAAGAAAAAAATATAGAAGTAGCCTCATTCTTTGTTGCACATCAAGACAAACAGGGCTCAGTTATAAAGAATGTCAGCTATTAATAACCAGTTATTTCGCATTTAATGTAACATTCTCTACCCAAATTACATTTTGCTTTGTACACTCATCATCATCATCATCGTTTAATGTTCGCTTTCCATGCTAGCATGGGTTGGACGATTTGAGTGAGGGCTGGTGAACCAGATGGCTGCGCCAGGCTCCAATCTGACCTGGCAAAGTTTCTACAGTTGGATGCCCTTCCTAATGCCAACCACTCCAAGAGTGTAGTGGGTGCTTTTATAGTGCCACCGGCACGAGGGCCAGTCAGGCGATACTGGCAACGGCCATGTTCGAAAATGGTGTTTTTTATGTGCCACCTGCACAGGAGTCAGTCCAGCAGCACTGGCAATGACCTCGCTCAAATGTTTTGTTCATGTGCCACCAGCACAAGTGCCAGTGAGCGATGCTGACAACGATCACGCCCAAATGGTGCTCTCTACCTCTTTCACAGGTTCCCTCAACCGCTAGGGTGTGGCACTTTTTCACACAGCTATCTTCCAACAACCTAATTCATTGACCTTCCTTTATTCATGTGGCTGCTTCATGTTATCAATCATTTTGACGATGTGATTCCACCCAAATGTCTCATTGAACACGAATCGCTTATAACAACTTATAACAATTTCAGTATAAATTTAGGATTGCATATGAAGTCACTTAAATCAGTGGTTCCCAAACATTTTCAAGCTGCCACTACCTTGACGCCCAGGCCACATTCCTAGCACCTCCATCCCTACTAACCATCACAAACATAGACCTTTTTCTGAAACAAATTCAAAGCAACTGTATTTAACAAATATAACTTAACCTAATGAACCCCCATTATTGCCCCACTTTTCTTGGAACTTTCCACTGCCCCCAGGGAAGCAATACCGCCCACTTTGGGAACCATAGGCTTAAATCACCATGTTTGGAAATAGAGTTGCTAATCAAGACATGTACAGCAAGAAAAATGCGACTACAGGGGATCTTCAGTAAATAAAAGTTTCAAATATTTCTATTTTAATTAAGAATTAATTAAGTGGGTAATGATTAGTTGGTGTGGGTGTGTGGTTAAGTGGTTAAGCAGATTGCTTCCCAACCACATGCTGTTGGGTTCAGTTCCACTGTGCAGTACCTTGGGCAAGTATCTTCTACTATACTTGTACTTGTACTTGTGATGGCGTTCACCCAGCGCGGGTTGAACCGGCTTCTTCTCTAGTCCTGACAGCATCATGAACCATGGCAGCCCACACTTGACGGTCCTGTGCGAGGTCACTGGAGATAGCTAGCCATTCGCGGTTCCATCTGCACAGGCCGAACACCTGCGGACCTGAGAGTTCGGAGAGGTCTTCCTTTATCGTCGATAAAGGAGGATCTTCTACTATAGCTTCAGGCCGACCAAAACTTTATGAATGTATTTGGTAGATGAAAACTGAAGAAACCACATTGTATTTCAACACACACACACACACACACACATTAGTGTGTGTATTTGTGTGCGTGTGCATGTGTATACATTGTTTTGATATCATATGCTGGTTGTAAATGAGCATCACTGTCAACTAAACGATGCTATTGATTTTCAGTCTTCCATGGGAAAACATGTTTGGCTGAGGGTAAATATCATCTTGCAGGGGAACGGGTGAGAATTGGCAACAGAAAGGACAACTGACCACACAGAAAATCTGCCACAACAAATTCCATCTGACCCATGCAAGTATGGAAAAATGGATGTTATATGATGATGAAGATGATGCTAAATATCAGAAGCATCAATTTGAAACAGTTACAGTTACTTCAGGTAAAATAGAAGAGAAACAGTTTTTAATACTAGTGAGTTCATGGCTTGCAGGACGGCCTGCTGTGCTAACCTTGGATCGTAGGGTGACCTGCTGTGCTTGAGGAGACCTATTGAGTCAAGTACATCAACATCGAAATAAAAATCAAATGGAAATTGTAGTTGTGATACCCGTGCCGGTGGCATATAAAAAGCACCATCCGATGCCAGTGCCGCCTTGACTGGCATCCGTGCCAGTGACATGTAAAAAGCACCAACCAATCGTGGCCGTTTGCCAGTCTCCTCTGGCCCCTGTGTCAGTGGCACGTAAAAAGCACCCACTACACTCACAGAGTGGTTGGCGTTAGGAAGGGCATCCAGCTGTAGAAACACTACCAAATCAGACTGGAGCCTGGTGCAGCCTCCTGGTTTCCCAGACCCTGGTCAAACTGACCAACCTATGCTAGCATGGAAAACGGATGTTAAACGATGATGATGATGATGATGAATTTGAGATATAGTAGGCTGTATGTAATTTGACCAGTAACACTGCTGCTCAGGAAGCAATAAGTAAATGGCTTGTGCTTTGTTTTGTTTTTTCTGTTTCTAAATGGAACATGTAATATCTATTAGCACACAGGTAGAGATATTGATCTTAAGTTTGACTTTCAATCACTTTGATTTTAGTGGACTAAAAAAAACAAAGGTAAATACATCTATTCTCATTCATTACAGGGGTTTGTTTGAAAAAAAAAACAGTGAAAAACAGTGAAAAAAAAATGGCGCAGGAGCGGCAGTGTGGTAAGTAGCTTGTTTACCAACCACATGGTTCCGGGTTCAGTCCCACTGCGTGGCACCTTGGGCAAGTGTCTTCTGCTATAGCCTCGGGCCGACCAAAGCCTTGTGAGTGGATTTGGTAGACGGAAACTGAAAGAAGTCAGTCGTATATATGTATATATATGTATACATGTGTGCATGTATGTTTGTGTTTGTCCCCCTAGCATTGCTTGACAACCGATGCTGGTGTGCTTATGTCCCCCGTCACTTAGCGGTTCGGCAAAAGAAACCGATAGAATAAGTACTGGGCTTACAAAGAATAAGCCCCGGGGTCGAGTAGCTCGATTAAAAGGCGGAGCTCCAGCATGGCTGCAGTCAAATGACTGAAACAAGTAAAAAAAAGAGAAAGAGTGATAAATGAATCATGAATATGGATTCAGTCCCATTGCATGGTACCTTGAGCAGGTATCTTCGAATATAGCCTCAGGTTAGCCAAAACATTGTGAGTGGATTTGGCTGACGTGAACAGAAAGCAACTTGTCATGTGTGTGTATGTGTGTGTGTGTGTGTGCATGGGTGTATATGTGTGTGTGTGCATGGGTGTGTATGTGTTTGTGTATGCTTATATGTGTGTGTGAGTATTTGTGTGTCTTTATATCTTGAGTTGTAAATGTACATCATCTTCATAGAAATGTTGTCCAGTTCCACTCTTCTGTAGAAATATGCTCAGTCAGGGGGAAAAAAATAACTCACATGGAAACAAGTGAGAGTTTGGTAAAAGGAAGGGCTTCCGGTCAGAGAAAACCTGTCTCAACTAATTCCATCCAACCCATGCAGGCATGGAAAAGCGAACGTTTAAAGAATGACGATAATGATGATGTACACACATTATTGATTATACATATCTACACATGTACACATTTTTCTTTGCAACTCACCAGGACCAAAAATTCTTGTTGCATTACCCATCAATGGATTAATATGATAAGAACATGTGGTATGAATAGATATCACACAGAAGCAATGATACGAATTAATACTGGTAGCCAGAATAGAGTTAGGCCAAAGATGTAGTTCAGAATGACCTGAGCGGAATCGGTGCTAGCTAGGAAATCTAAGAATAGATATGCAGCTGGAGACCTTGTCAATTTTTATCACATGTTGTAGTAGAGATAGGTTAACTGACACAGCTATAGGAAGGATGAAATAGCTAAATGTACGTGCACACATACACACACACACACACATGTACAGTGTGTATACAGATGCACACATGAGCATTAACATTTATATGGATATACATACACATTAGTATACACATGCAGACAGATATAGATATACGGGTTTATATAAAAATAGATATCAGTACACCCATACACGTGTGTGTGGTTACATACATAGATATGTGTGTGTGAATGTGTATGTGTGTGTGTGTGTGTGTGTGCATTAATTTGCTATATGCATAAATATAGGAACTGATGCATATATGTTTGTGTGCATATATATATATATATATATATAGGAACACATACATATGAATGAGCTTGTTTCCATATATATATATATATATATATATATATTTAGGATCTAATGCATTTGAGTTTGCATATATATGCATATAGATATAAGAACACACATTTACTGACATATATAGAGATATATCAATTCATACAAAAATAGGTACCAACATAGAAACGCATGAATACATGCAGATAGAAACAGAGATATACCAATTCTTACAAAAATAGCTACAAACACATACTCACACACAAAACATACCTACATATATATATATATGTACATTAACATATGTGCAATACAGAGAGAGCAAAAAATAAATGCAAAGAAAAATAGCACACACATACATGCATATGATTTACATATGCAAAAAAGAGATGCATATACATGCACCATAGATAGGCACATGTATACATAACTGAGAGACACATATATGCATATATGTAACAGAATTTGCAGACACACACAGTTAACATATATATGTGCACTTCACACACACACACAGATACACACATATACACACATGCACAAACAAATATTACAGACACAGGTATGCTACACAATTACATATACACATCCAGGTGTACATATGTGTAAGCACACATACATGCAAATAAACTTGGATACACATACACACACACATGTATACACAGGAACACCAACACACATGCATACATACAGAGAAGCAGGCACACACATACATACAGACACACATACACAGAATTTCTTCACAGATGCAGGTGCATATGTACTTACTTATATAAGTGCTCAAAATTCTACCCAAAATGTCTGATAGCAAAAACACATGAGAAAAGATGGTTTTTTATGGCACTATAAGATTTTTTTTGTTTTTATTTTTAATGATGGTCTGCAAATATGGTCTGATACAAGATTTTATCATTTATCTCTTACTTGTTTCAGTCATTGGACTGCGACCATGCTAGGGCACAACCTTGAAGGGTTTATTTAGCCAAACAGATTAACCCCAGTATTTAGTATTTTTTTAAAAAATCTGGTGCTTATTCTCTTCATCTTTTTTGCTGAACTGTTAAGTCACAGGGATATAAACAAACCAACACTGGTTGTCAAGTGGTGGTGGAGACAAACACAAAGACAAACACACATACACACACACTTTTCAATATGTGGAACCATTAATCCCAACATTTTTTCTCTCTCTCCATTTTTTGCCTCGTCCCTTTCTGCTGAAGAGCATAGGCTTGAAATATCAAAGACTTTTCCATTTTCCCTGAACATCAAACTAATACACCTTGCCCTTTGTTCCCTCACCTGTCTGTTTTTTTTATATTTTTTGTACATTTAAACCACACACACACACATATATTTATATATGTACAATATACTGCCTGACTGGCCCTCGTGCTGGTGGCACATAAAAGCACCCACTACACTCTTGGAGTGGTTGGCGTTAGGAAGGGCATCCAGCCATAGAAACTCTGCCAGATCAGATTGGAGTCTGGTACAGCCGTCTGGTTCACCAGATCTCAGTCAAATCGTCCAACCCATGCTAGCATGGAAAGTGGACGTTAAACAACAACAATGATGATGATGATATATTTACACATACATACACACACACACACTATGGGCTCCATAAAGTTTTTGTTTTTCCAAATTCACACAAAGCATTGGTTGGCCTGGGCTATAGCAGCAAACACTTGACCAAAGTGCAGTTCAGTGAGACTGAACCCGAAATCACATGGGTGCAAAGCGAGCTTCTTTATCATAGAAATTATGTTTATTTTTACTGTGGCCAAGGAAGTGGGACATGCCCACAGAATGAAGACACTCTCCTGGATCATAGTGAGTTAAGACTCAGACTTCATTGTAATACTCACAGAAAAGTAACACTGGTGGTTATTTATGAGGAATTTAACCTGGAGAATGGTATATTAGAGGAACCCATGGAAGGAAAGAAGAAACAGGGAGTTTACAGAGTGGTCTTAGTTCCTCCTGCTCATCATGGAACAGAAGGATTCACATGATGAGAGATCTCTACCCAGCAGTGACAGAAGCTCTGTCTTGAGCCTGCTCCCAGACCAAACCAATAGCTGTCAGGTTTTCTTCAGTCCTCACCAAGACCTCGACAGCTCTGCCTCCCGACTTACACTCCTATTTCTGATTTCCAGTCATGAGTGTTCTCAAAATAACTTTTTAAAATGCTATATACAGGACAGAGGGGTTAATTGAGGTGTGGAGGTGTTGGGGAAAAGTAAGTGAAATGAATGTATTTCAATGAAAAGGTGAAGAGACAGCAAGTTCCAAAGAACAAGTTCAGTCTTATAACTTATTAATAACAAAAATCACCAAAGGAGATAATGAGATGCTTCTATGCAGGTGCTTGACCTGCTACAAATAGTAGAAAAAATTTCCTCAAATCAGACTCTGGTCTTCAAAAAAAGAACTATACATTTAATAATGTAGTCATAGATACATTAATTCAGGGAAAAAGCTAAGTGCTACATTGTGGGATTGAACCAAGGACCTCATGGTTGCAAACCAAACTTCTTAACCATTTGGCCATATAGCACTTACACACACACATTCATATATATATATACACACACACACACACACATATATATAGTTTTTGTATGTGGTAGATGCTCAGGAGCAATAAACAGTGAAAATGTGCAGAGAACAACTTCTGCCACATTCCAAGGAGAAAAACTAGAAGTTGTTGATAGCTTCCATTACCTAGGTGACCAAGTCAGTAGTGGGGGTGGGGTGTGCTCTGAAAGTGTAGCTGCTAGAATAAGAATAGCCTGGGCAAAGTTCAGAGAGCTCCTGCCTCTGCTGGTGACAAAGCACCTCTTGCTCAGAGTAAAAGGTAGACTGTATGATGCATGTGTATGAACAGCCATGCTACATGGCAATGAAACATGGGCCGTGACTGCTGAGGACAAACGTAAGCTTGCAAGGAATGAAGCCAGTATGAAGCCTATGCTAGAGGTGTAACCATCTCACTTATGCATACCTTTCCTTCATTGGACACTAAATTCTGCTTGTGAAAACCTGTTGAGACAAGAGAAATCGAAATTGAAATCAAAATCAAATTTGATGACAGCACCACATGACTGGCATCTGTGCAAGTGGAGCACTAAGAGCAACATCCAAGCATGATCATTGCCAGGGCTACTGACTGGCTCCCATGCCAGTAGCACATAAAAAGCACCATTCAAGTGTGATCATTACCAGTGTCGCCTTACTGGCACTTGTGCCACTGGCACATGACAAACAATATTCGAGCAAAGTCATTGCCAGTGCTGCTGGACTGGCCTCTGTGCAGGTGACACGTAAAAACACCATTTGAGCGTGGCCATTGCCAGTACCGCCAGACTGGCCCTCATGCCAATGGCACATAAAAGTACCCACTACACTCTCGGAGTGGTTGGCATTAGGAAGGGCATCCAGCTGTAGAAACTCTGCCAGATCAGATTGGAGCCTGGTGCAGCCATCTGGCTCACCAGTCCTCAGTTAAATCATCCAACTCATGCCAGCATGGAAAGTGGACATTAAACGATGATGATGATGATGATGATATGTACACACACACATTCATATATATATTTATACATATGTGTACACACACACATTCATATATATATATATATATATACATATGTGTACACACACACACAAATGGGTTTCCACAATTTCCGTCTAGACTTATTTAAAGAATCACACAGTGGGATTGGATCTGGGACCATGCAGCTGCTAAGAACTTCTTAGCCATGTAACTATGACAATGCCCACACATACACATGATGCTTTCTCTCAATCTTCTATCATGTGTCCTCATGTCCAAGATGTCCTGTTGTAACCCAACAAATGACAATTGTATCTTTTATGCTTTCCAGGGATTTTTTCATAATGAAATAGAACAAAGTATACAAAAACACAGAGAAACACTGTTTCTAATGGTTCAAAGAAAAATTGTTCAATATATCTATAAACACACAGAAGCATATATGAATACACAAATGCAGAGTAAAGATATGTTTTATTTGCGGTTGAGAATGTTGATAAGTTTATTTTATTTTATCTATCAGCTGCTAGAACAGCTAGGGAAGGAATGAGTTTGTTTATTGTTATAATGTGGTAGTTGCTATGAGAGTCAATATGAGTTTTCACTTAAAGTGAGGGATAAAGAGGAGGTTTATTTTGGGGCAACTGTGCAGGCTGCGAGTTCAGAGACATTTGGCTGCTATTTTCAGTCATCACCCTCAGATGTATTTAGCATCTCTTAAGGATAACTTTGTGAGTCTTGGAGGCCCTGAAATGGATATGGAGCAACTGATCTTTTGCCTAAAGCATGTACAAAAAAAAAAGAAATGTAAAAAAACTAGTCACATGATCATGTAAAGGCTTCCTCATTGGATTGAGTTTCTATCTTTTTTTATTTTTTTTTACATGTGTTGAAGGAAGTGGAGTGTGGCATATAGTATTTGGGAGAACAAAGATTTCAAATCAAAGAGCTAGATAAGACAACTGACTGAGATTAATATGTTGTTCGATTGAAGACTGGAAGTACTGCAAAAACACACAAGGTCTGCAGAGTGGTGGTTCTTGAAGTGAAAAGACACAGCATGATTGGCAACAAGCAGAGAGGTGAGCTACAACAGATGACTTCAACCTGTCAGACTATTTTGAAGAACAGAGAAACACAAAACACTTTGAAGGACAGGAATTAGAGCCTTCCTGTAAAGAAGGATTCAAGGAAGCAGACTAGGATGCTTGTAGACAAAAGGGGTTTGCCATACCAGTATGAGAATAATTATTTCACAGTTGGGTGCATCTGGGACTTGCACAGAACGAACAGATGTTCAGTGTTGCTTTGCTTTAAAGAGAAAACCAAAACTTCCTTCATGTGGTTTTGGAAGTATAGAGAATATAAGGTTTCCAGAAGAGACTACAGATGGTGAATTTTTACATGTGAAATGTAGGGAATCTTTTCTAAGTTAGTAGTTATAGATATCTTTCAAGAGATACAGAAGTGTTGAGCCAGCTGGAAAAACACTTGTTCAAAATATTTACATGCAAATACAAATACAAAATAAAACAGAAGAAAAAACTACTCCACCCATGCTGACATAGGAAGAAATATACATAAAATAGCAAAGAAAAAAAAAAGTTAATCGTTTTTCTCAACTCCAAGAAACAAAGGACAGTGCAGCTTATCAAAGAGTGTTGTAAACCGGTAGGAGTTATGAAACCGAGATAGCTGGATGAAGTGAGTCCAGGGATCTTTTCGGTTTGAACGGCAGTTTTTAAAAATAATTTCCACGTAACTAAACACTTTTAATCTTCGTATACTGGTAGAATGTGTTTATAAAATATCTTTTTCTCTTGGCTTTATTGAGAAAATTCTATAGTTTGTAAGATATTTGTTGTTCTTTATCTGCAATTTCAACCAATCAATGACATCTATTGAGGTGAAAACATTCTGCGCCGTATGAATATGTCCCTTGTTTAAGAAACAGATTGGGTTTATTTACATTTGTGAAGAAAAAAAGATACCCTTCCCCCACCCCTAACCCTAACCCTAAAATAGATTGAAATGCAATAGATCGATACTAGGGTCATAATTATGGGTGACAATTTCATATGACACCGCTAGAAAAAAACTGCCGTTCAAACCGAAAAGATCTGAGTCCAGTTTTGGGTGGAATCGTTTATAGTCAGTCGTTAATGGTTAAGCTTTAAGCTAAAAAAAAAACAAAAGAAAACCGTACATACAGTGAAATGACAGAAGAGGCGGGAGCAAAATTTTGTTAACATTAAGGGGCCCAAAATGATGTAATGATTTTAATATATGTACAGACCCTTTCTTCGTAGGGTTTGATTTTTTTAAAAATATTAGCCACAATGTTTCTTTTTATGGTGGACTTTTGGAATAGCTGTCCCCTTTGAACTGTCATAATTCGAGGGACACAGGAAAGGAAAAAGACACGGAAGTAGGGAGAAAAGTGAAAATGTAAATAAATTGATATTTTGGGAGACGTTTTTTTCAGAATCGTAAATTCCGTTGTATGAAACACAGGGAAACTAAAACACTAAGGAAAACCTACCCTTTTCTTTTCCAATGAGGAATAGAACTTTTCCAGACTTCCGCCGAAAGTTGGTGGGGAAAAAAAAAACAAAAAGAAACATCGCAGGATTTTAATTTTAGGGAACGCGATAACGTTAAATTGTTACGTAAATAGTGGTTTTTTAAAGAAACCGTTTCTGGAAATATCACAACAGAAGAGAAATAGAATGGTTCATGGTCCAATGATAACAAGTGCATAACATGGATGCCAAGATAAGAAACCAGATAAGTAGTTTTGGTACCATTCATTTATAAACATAGTGGGGTCGATCAAGCCTAACCAGGGAGCTTTTATGTCATCGCTCGAACTGTTTGAAGTAGCAGCCAAATAGTTCTCAAAATCACACCCGTCCGTCTTAAAAAGGGAAGGACATATCGGATAATACAAGTACAAGATTTATTACTATACGTAGGGGGAAGAAAAACAAGACGGGGACAGCCGGAATGCCACTGATCGAAGGCGTGCTCGACCACATTGTGGGGTTTACTAGAAGTATGGGCCAGTCGAATTATTGAAGAGTTAAGAAAGAACATTATCAAATGGCACAAGGCCACATACTGAGGGGGTGGGGACTATTGTCGTTTAATCCACCCAGGTAATTTGACGGATACTTCTTCAACTCCGGGAGGAAAAGCTAGGTCAACCTTGGTGAGATTTGAACCCAAAACGTAAAATGAGTCCAACTATTCGCTGCTGCTCTTAATATTTATTTACCAATATATTATACTGTTTTGCTATTCAAACTTATCTGAATTTATCTTCTATCTCTCCAAGATCGATAAAATAAGCGATAGATCAAATAGATAAAAAAAGACACACACACACACACACACAATCAATATAACTTACGTGTAACACCAACATCCAGGAAGCCTCTACGAGGTCGCTCGTTTTGCAAGAAATAGCAGCTCAATCTCTCTCAAACCACACCTTAATGTCTTAAAAGAAAAGGACACATTGGATATCGTAGTCCGGCGTGAACAGTGACAGAAAATATGGCATGAAAATGGCTGAAATGCCTTACAAGAACTCCGCACTATCATCATAAACTTGGGGCTAGACAACGACAAGCATGATTTCAGTAACACTACAAAACATACGAGCCTACGACGGATCCACCCTACATGGTTATCGGCCTGCTTGAAATAGCAGCCAAATTTGTCTCAACCTACCACTTCGCAACATCTTAAAAAAAAAAGACACACTAAAAATAGTACTATGAACCACTAGAAGGACCAGATGGTCTTGACCGGTACCTATTCGATAATAGAGCTGCTTGGTTAGAATTTGGCTTGGAGCTTAAACAAGAACAAGCAACATATTAATAAGACAACAAAAGTCCATGTGACTACTTGTTCTATGTAAGCAGCCGGAATCTCTAACCAAGTTCCCACTGCCTTTAGAAAGAAATTCTCTTAAATCCACCAATGTTTCGTTCGATCGATTGTGTGTCGAGGGCTTTAGTGTAGCAGAAACAACCAGGTTACTTCATAACAACACAACACCCACACTATAACAGCAAATCATATCCCACTATCTCACTCCCTTCACACAACACTGTGAGAATGTAACAAGACGGGTTTAAAGTTTTATGATATATTTATATCAAGTTCCACGAGGATCGTATGTTATTGAAAGTCATTAAATAAATTTATGCTATGAAACTCACCAGTCGTAAAAAGTATATTAAGTTTATGTGTAAATCATGGTATAAAAAATAGTTGTAGGGGTATTCTCTTTCGGAAGACTATATTCTACTGCTAATAATGATTTTTTAACATGAGAACAAATCCACACATCGAGGTTTTTCTCAATGAATTCAAGGGTAAATTTTTTAAAGGGATATCGATCGGTAAACGGATGAAAAACGGACAGTAAATATTTTAACAGTATTCGAACCTGAAATGCACAGCCGCAGCTAAAGCCAGTTTAATCAAATACCCGAACTATTTGTACCAACTCGAATGATAATGAATGTAAAGAAAATCCTCAAAAGTTTAAAATGTGTGAGAAAAATTACGAGAAGAAACAAGATTTCATAACAGATAAAAAAAAACCAGACTTAATATACACGAAATATTTTAAAGTTGAAAAATTATGACAATAAGAATATAACATTAAATTCTTCAAATCTGGTAACACAAGTTTTCGTGTTTGTTTTGACAATTGACTAAAACAGATGTTTTTGTTTTTTAAGAGAAAACTTTTTCACGCAATAAAAATACATTATAAGGAAAAAAATAACTCACCCAGCATAAAATATAAAGAAGTATTCATTAAATATACTTCTATTTATGTATGTATATAATATATAAGGAAAAGTTTGTTGTTTTTCTTTCCTTTAATAAAAGATTACTTGCTTTATCGTTGGAGTGTTGTAATGTAAGTTAGTACCACCAACGAAGAGTGGAAAGCAGTGTGAAGTGTGTTTGGCTGATATAGTCCCAGGATACGATCTGACAAGGTAAAGTGTCCCTTTATAGGGTACTTTTAGTTTACTACTACTTTTTTTTTCGTTATTTCTCTCCTTTTCGTTTTTGTTTAACTGACCCACTTCAAGTCGAGCCAACAGTATCATGAACACAGCAGAAATTGCACTAACAAGGCTATCGGGTACTTGTGTAGTGTGTATAAATGTATGAACATGTGTCTGTGTATATAAAAGAGCATACACTTTAGTATGTGAGATATATATGATTGTGTGTGTATGCCAGGAGGTGGGTTGTGTATGTGTGGAAAGATTAGAGGCCAAGTAAAGGCTAGAAAAGTGGTAGGAGGGTCGTTTGCGCAGTTGTCAGTTTTTTTTCCTTTCCCACTGCCTGTTCATTGTGTGGAGAGGAGTGATTAAAAGAGAGTAAAGTGGGGCGGAGGCATACGAATGGTGGCGGTGGGTTGCTTTGGCGAGGCGGGCGGATCGGAACGAGGAGAGGGAGAGAGATCTCTAGTCTTAAATGCATCTGTCTATTTTGCTCACGATTAAAGCTACATTAAACAACATGACTGAAAAGAAAACATCTTTTCCTCACTTTCTTGCTAACATGCAAACATACACTCCATTTAGCACACACACACACATACACTTACGAAAATGGCAAGAAAGCATTGTAGAATTTTCCAGCTTACTTAATTTATAGTATGTTCAACATTGGATAACTTGATTTCCTACATTGGTTCCTTTTTCATGAAGTGGAAGAGGGAACAGAATTTTGTCATACTCTTTACTCATTACTCTTTTACTTGTTTCAGTCATTTGACTGCGGCCATGCTGGAGCACCGCCTTTAATCGAGCAACTCGACCCCGGGACTTATTCTTTTGTAAGCCCAGTACTTATTCTATCGGTCTCTTTTGCCGAACCGCTAAGTGACGGGGGTCAAACACAGACACACAAACACACTCACGCATATATATATATGCTTCTTTCAGTTTCCGTCTACCAAATCCACTCACAAGGCTTTGGTCGGCCCGAGGCTATAGTAGAAGCAGTGGGACTGAACCCGGAACCATGCGGTTGGTAGACAAGCTACTTACCACACAGCCACTCCTACGCCTATTCATAATTTATCTAGAATTACTGGTGTATTTGTTGTTAGCCCTGATCAAGCTGACCTGTGATCAAAGGCGCTCCAGCTGTGATAATACTGCCTCTTTGTAGGTGTAAAATATCTGCGACTTTACATCATCCTATGTACCCTTTTCTTTGTAAGAAAGTAGGATATGATTTGAGGGAGGTTCGGCTGCTGTTTCTAAGCATGTGAATGACTCCGTAAAGGTTCTATAATTATTGGCCCGCGAAATGGAAACTCAGCTGTGATTTCTCTCTGACAGTAACCGCTATTAAATTAATTCTTATTAGTTCATGAAATCTATGTTGTTATAGCAGCAGATATGATCCTGGTTTCAGTCATTGACAATTTTGTTTATAATAAATAACCAACACCATTCAGCGATAAATTCAGTATGTGCTAAAATACTCAAGGTAGAACTAACTGGGTTTAAAGACTCAGTAAATTAACATTAGCATCGCAATGTAATTTATTTCAATCACTGTAAAGCTTCTAGATAAATTCTGAGTTTCGGATAAAGCACAACCCTGTTACTTTTTAAAGAAAGTTTTTTTTTTTGTTTTCTACGGTTTAAACATAAGAAATTAAGATTATGAAAAAAATAATAAATAAATAAAACAAAAATAAAAAATAAAGTCACAAATTTACTTTTCTCAGTCTCTGTTCGTTCAACTCTATCTCGAACCTCAATCCAACAACTACAACAACAACAGCAGCAGCCGTTCAAGAATTTGGACCTGGAGATCTCCATTTCCAGCGACTTCGAGGGCCACTTCCCAGTGGTGTCAGGTGTCAACGAAGAGCCCTCGACTACAACAAGACGACCAAAGTTTTTTTTTCTAAGGTCTGGGATCTTCCGCCCCTAAGCCCTAGACCATTACCTAATCACCCTTACCCGTCTTGTTGCTTAACAACAACAACAGCAGCAGTAGCAAAGTGAAAGTAAAAGTAAAAGAAATCATCATCATCATCATTATTAAACGCCGCCGAAGTCGACGCTGTCCTTTCGGGGTGGATAAAATAACGTTAAGCGCTAAGGCCAATGTAATCGATTAGTCCGCCTCCTCAAAATAACTACTGGCTTTTGCGCCTAAATTAAAAAGGAAAAAATACTATTATTGTTTGTAGAATCGTAGACTTGTATGTTCAAAACAATTCTGCGATTACAGCAGAAGTCTGGCAACAGTTCTGCTGTAATTTCAGAATTGTTATAATTTCAGTTCCTTCTGGTATAAGTTAGTCTGTTCTATAAAATGTTGCCTGAAAAGTCTACCGCTCCCCCGTTATCGATGTTGTTTAAACTGCTCGACTAACTCTCGATATAGATCTATTTTTACTAGTAATAATAGTTTATTTTAATGTTCATTTCTTTCTTAGACCCTCTTTTATGTGAAGAATTGCAATATATTTTTCCTTTGCTTCAATAAAATCATACACAGCTGATGAATCAATGCAAAATGCCTCACACAGTTTTCACACCGAAACACTGCAGGTTATTTCCCATCACTTTCCCATATTTCTGTATCGATATGGTCCTGTGTTTATCGTTTATATCAATATCACGAACACTTGCACTCTTTACAAGGTTAGCACATTGAGAGTTACTCAATTCGTTCCTATCATTATTGCCGTTCTCGCCCACACTTTGAAGAATTCCAACCTCCCCTTGAATGAATACGTGGAGAGGATAGATTCCTCAACCCTTTCATCTTATATACCATACCCCCTCTAGTAGTGGCTTCCAGAAAGATAAAGAAAAAAAAAAAAAGAAGAAAAAAGTCAATAGGTGTTGGAGTAACTCTACTGCTGAAAGACTGATCAGATCTATTAGTAAGAACAGGACAAAGGCAAAGAAAACATTTCTTGGTACTGCTTATCAGACGAGCTTAATTACTTGCCATATAGTGCTTGTACCAAATATTCCGAACTAATAATGCCTTTCTTTCCAAGGCAGCCAATGGTTTTGCTTTGAAAATTATCCATTGCCTTCGATTTTAAAGTTGTTGCATATAAGATATTGCAGTTCTCTTAGTGCAGCTTGCAGTATATTGTTACTTATAGGCGCAGGAGTGGCTGTGTGGTAAGTAGCTTCCTTACTAACCACATGGTTCCGGGTTCAGTCCCACTGCGTGGCACCCTGGGCAAGTGTCTTCTACTATAGCCTCGGGCCGACCAAAGCCTTGTGAGTGGATTTGGTCGACGGAAACTGAAAGAAGCCCGTCGTATATATGTATATATATATAGGTGTGCGTGTATGTTTGTATGTCTGTGTTTGTCCCCCTAGCATTGCTTGAAAACCGATGCTGGTGTGTTTACATCCCCGTCACTTAGCGGTTCGGCAAAAGAGACCGATAGAATAAGTACTGGGCTTACAAAAGAATAAGTCCCGGGGTCGAGTTGCTCGATTAAAGGCGGTGCTCCAGCATGGCCGCAGTCAAATGACTGAAACAAGTAAAAGAGTAAAGAGTATAGTTTCTATTACCTCTTTAAAAAATGGCTGTGCAGCTCTCCTGGTGGAAGAATTGACCAACTGATAACACCTCAAGGCAAAAATCTACGGTAGTTTATATTATGTGTCTGGTAGCATGCTCTAGACTGCAGTCCTATACTCACTTTCTGATTATATGAATTTCGGTAATCATATTGTGGGCAGTGACTCTTGCTTCCTTCTCAGTGCTGAATTCTAGCTTTCAGATCTCAGAACTGCTCTGCCTCTCATTAAGATCCACTAATTGCGTTTTAAAAATGCATTCCCATTGATGATTAGGCTTGGATTCTATCTTGAATGATGATCGTCTGGCATATGAAGTAGCTGCAGATAAAAGAATTCAACGATTAGTAGTGCTTACATATGATATAACGGCCATCCATATTTATCTATCGCAGGTGAATCAGAGGTGGAGGGGAAAATGGTTTATTATTTTTTTTGCATTAAATTTGCATGTATTATGAAGACTAATGGAAAGTAGGCAGGTAATTAGTCAGTTTTATGAATTGTTGAATTTTATTTCGAAAGGGAATTGCTATTTTATTTTAGTTTATTAATTAATTCTTTCAGATCTGAGTTATTTGTTTATACAGGGGAAAATAAAAAGTTCATGATTTACTGATACGGTGAATTGATGTCAATAGCATAATATACCGCCGTGTCTCTAGCTATACTCTCTCGATGTCAATGTGCTACTGGATGGAAGCACTCCGTCGGTTACGACGACGAGGGTTCTGGTTGATCCGATCAACGGAACAGCCTGCTCGTGAAATTAACGTGTAAGTGGCTGAGCACTCCACAGACACGTGTACCCTTAACGTAGTTCTCGGGGATATTCAGCGTGACACAGAGAGTGACAAGACCGGCCCTTTGAAATACAGGTACAACAGAAACAGGAAGTAAGAGTGAGAGAAAGTTATGGTGAAAGAGTACAGCAGGGATCACCACCATCCCTGCCGGAGCCTCGTGGAGCTTTAGGTGTTTTCGCTCAATAAACACTCACAACGCCCGGTCTGGGAATCGAAACCGCGATCCTACGACCGCGAGTCCGCTGCCCTAACTACTGGGCCATTGCGCCTCCACTAATGTGCTACTACCGTGCTGGAAGTGATGATTCTTAATTATAATAACGTTTGGAAATTATTGGATGAATTTGCAAATAAACATATAATTGTATAAATTATACAAACAAATAATTACATAAATTATTGTTTTAGTTCCTCTCGACGACATGGAATAGGCGTGTAAGACATGTAAGGAAATGTTGAAGAATTAGCCATCTTGTATGACCACTTAATAACATTGAGATGGATAAGTGATTTAAATCTTTTAGGGTGGTTCAACGAAGCTGGGACAAAAAGCTAAGCAACGATATACAAAATAAATTGACTCTGTTCTACAATGACTGACATCGTCACGAGAGATTTACTTGAAGTAGGCATAAGCCTTTCTTCAATTATTGCTGACGAATATGCCGATGAATCCAATAAAGAACAATTTACTTAATGCGTTCGTTGGATCGACAAATGCTCGGTGGACAATAAGGAATTCCTGAATTTCTATTGCTTGTCAGTCACAAAATCTTCTACAATATTTTTCATCTATCATAGATGCGTTAACAAGATTGTATCTACGTTTATGAAACTATAGCGGTGTATGCTTTTCAAGGAGCAAGTATCATGATTGAGATGAAATCTGGAGTGGCCAAGTGTTTGGAAAAACTTCAGCTGAAGGGATTTAGCAATATATTGTCAAGCACATTCTTTGAGTGTGAATGAGACTACAGGTCAATGCAAGATAATATATGACTTGAAGAGTAGCAGCAAAAAGATTGTTGCTGTAACCAAAGAGGAAGAATTTACTTGGTGAACTGGAGGGGGAAAAAAACGAAGGAATCTGAAAGCAAATTGATGCTCAGTTATACCTTAACTCTGAGTACCACTAGATGGACATTATACAACTGCTTGCTTTCAAAGGAGTTTTTTATATACTTATTCCAGTGTTGGTAAGAACGTGGATGGTCACAACTGAATGTTAATGTTTAGAGTCATCTAATTGAATATTAAGCTCAAATGGAAACGTTTAATATCTTTTTTGGACTAAATCACAGCCAGCTTTTGTACAAGAAATTTTATTATACAAGAAATTTATCAAAGTCATTACGAGTACTAAGATGTTGCAAACAGATGGACAGAGGGCGGATGAGATTACTGAAGTTTTACCGACATCTCGTCGAAGAGGGTTATATACGCCACAGAAGCCGGGGAACCAGTTTTATGAGCCTATGGCTCGGGAAGGACCTTTTCCCCCTAACAATATTGAGCGAAGATAGGGACACACCATTTCGTTTCAGAACCTGTTATTACTACAGAAACTAAAGATCACTAGAAAAATTTAAAGGAGAAAGAGGAACGGCCGACAGCATCTTCCTTAATTCCCATTCCGTCGACTGCACAATATATTTTGCTGCCATAGTTACAATAATCTGTTCGTTCAACCAACACTTTGATCAGCTGAGTTAAAAGGTATATTCAAGACAAGAGGTAATTTTTCTCAAGGCGATCAAGAAGACATCTCGTTAGAAATCCCTTTTATTAAGGCAAATTACATTGATGACAAGCACATTAATTCTTTATAGCCCAAATTCTGGTATTTGAAGTTTCAATGCGAAAGTCCTTTGTTTGTTGTTTGACTGACATTATAGATCATCTTAATGGGAAAAATTCCAGCCCATGGCAAACATTTAATTTCAGAGATTTGTGCAGTTTGCCAACCTTTATTGCAAATTCTGCAACATTTGCAACAGCTGAACGAAGACTTTCTCTAGAAAACCGATTAAAGACGTCTTCAGTCAAGGATGACACAAGAGAAATTATATTTTCTGGGAAAATTTCTTCATCGCAATGAATCAACAGCCAAAATAAATTCTGAAAGCAGCTGCAACAGAATTTGCTTTCAGAAATATTCTTACCAAATAGGCAAAATAATTTCGGCAGATTTTGACTAGTTGCATTGTATAACGACTGTTATTACTTTCAGAATGTAATCTTGTAACTGATAGTTTACTACACATACCGTAAATCCTCGAGTATAATCCGCATTTTATTCCCAAAATTTAAAGGTCAAAATCCCTAGTGCGTACTATATACGGGGTTAAAAAAGAAAAATATTTTCTAAGCAATGTCCGAGTCTCTGTTTGCTGTCCGGCAATGTTTATTCAGACGCATTTTGTGATGTCGGAAGCGAAAATACCTTAAGCTAAGCCTGAAAGCAATGAAGTCATAAAAGAATCGTCCATAACTTGCAGTAAGCAACATTTATTAAACGTTATTACTGTTATTTCTTTATTTTCTGCAAACAAAATGCACAAAAAAGCTGCACGTTTGCATTATGTTATATATACAATAATAATAAAGGACGTTGCCGTATACATTTTTACAAACCAAGGACGTTATATAGACCTCCTTGACTAAAGTTAGAGAAGGGGTGCGTATTATACACATGGTTTAGGTTTTTCAGAGCTACAGCCCCCTAAAAACCCTCTGGGTATTATACTCAAAGGCGGACTATACTCGAGGATTTACGGTACATTACAAATTTTAACCAACGCTTTCCAAACCTCACAATCAAAAATAATACAAGTTATGGTCTCAGAAAAATCATGTATATTTTTCGTCCTAAACGTTTTGTCTTTTGAGGATGTGCTATTTTTCTTATTAGCCTCTCTCCTTGCGCGCGCGTACACACAGACACACGTACACACACACACACACACACATCTGAACATGGATTTCGGTGCCTAAACTAAGACTCCATTTGCCAGCCACTACTTCCCAAGTACCAATTGTAATTTTGCTCTTGAAGATATTTAAACCTTGAAGATATTTAAATTTAGAAAGAAAGGAAAATATTGCTAATTATCACATTTTTAAGAGAGAAAGAATTCAACGACTGTTCTCCCAGTATGTTTTTGCCCTATTGATGTATTATTGCATAACACCTTATCAGATTACAAGAGAAAGGCGAAGTGCTTATATACAGCTTCAAGCTTCCACAATTCTGTTTACCCTCAGCTGATTAAGGATAACAATTTCTCCTTTCTGCATTCAATATTGTTTTCATATTTATTATTCTTTTAATCATTGTGAACTGAGTAGACATATAGGCGCAGGAGTGGCTGTGTGGTAAGTAGCTTGTTTACCAACCACATGGTTCCGGGTTCAGTCCCACTGCGTGGCACCTTGGGCAAGTGTCTTCTACTATAGCCTCGGGTCGACCAAAGCCTTGTGAATGGATTTGGTAGACGGAAACTGAAAGAAGCCTGTCGTATATATGTATGTGTGTGTGTTTGTGTGTCTGTGTTTGTCCCCCTAGCATTGCTTGAAAACCGATGCTGGTGTGTTTATGTCCCCGTAACTTAGCGGTTCGGCAAAACAGACCGATAGAATAAGTACTGGGCTTACAAAGAATAAATGCCGGGGTCGAGTTGCTCGATTAAAGGCGGTGCTCCAGCATGATCGCAGTCAAATGACTGAAACAAGTAAAAGAGTATAAGAGAGAGAGAGAGAGTATATAACCAAAGGTGTTACAGCTATGGCCAGCTCATTCTTCTCTCGGTCATTGCGTATCTAGGACTAAAATTATCCAATGTGACCTATTCTGTTTTGGAGAGTAGGGTGTTATTCGAAGGAAATTTAGCTGTTATATTTAGCTGGTGGAGCCCTACACTTAGGTTCTCTCACTGCTGTTTATATTTATGTAGCTGTTGTTGCTGTCGCTGAGAACGGGAGAGAGCTACAAAAATATCTCATGAACAAATGCAACAGTAAAGCCATCAAAATCGTTGTCTCAGGTCTTATTGTTGCATCTGCTGTTGTCGTTGTAGTTGATTCTATACCAGCTGTCGTTCATCTCGCTGCGGCTGTTTATATTTATGTAGCTGTTGTTGCTGTCGCTGTTATTGCCGAAGACGTTGCCTTTTCTACAGTGTTGCATTTCAGTCCACAGTCTACAGTTTTTATTTTCTGTCGCCCACACAGACATACATATATATATATACACCGTTATATCACGTCACATTTCGAAACGTTATATGCATTTTGCAATCTGAGAAGAACGGGAGAGAGCTACAAAAATATCTCATGAACAAATGCAACAGTAAAGCAATCAAGTTCCTATAATACAACAGAAAAAGTCGATTATTATTGTCATATTATTGTAAAAGATATAATACGTGATCAGCAGCTATCCAAAAATATTAAGGTACTATCACATGGTGTGGTATGATGTTGCTTTTAAAACTATGAACAATGCCATTCGTAAGAAAGACTATTCTGAGTTAAATAAAAGTATATTCCGGTAATCGAATACATAAATACGCATCAAAACAAAGAATATTGGAGAAATATACCCATCAAAACTCCCGCCAAGTACAAAATTAATAGGCCTGATATACTTGTTTGAAACAGGAAAGAAAAACAAATGTACAGTAATAGAAGTCAGCTGCCCTGCAGATGTGAACATTTCTTTCCAAATCAGTGAGAAAATGAATATTTGGGGTGACTACTTCGAAACCGATATCTTCTCTATCAAGAATATTTATATTCCGCATTTATAACTAAAATCGTTGGTACTCACTGTCTAAACGGTAATCTCGTAAAGCTAGCGTTTTCAGACAAAGACAGTGACCAGCTAATAGATGCTTCAGAATTTATAATCTGTAAGCGGAACAATATAAGTACTTAGAGCTTTTAAAAGTTTAATATGTAGCACGCATAGCTTTTATTATCCAAATTTCAACGTTAGCACTTTGCTTCATTGTTAGAAACCAGCTCCTTACGTATAGGAAGCATTCAAATAATAATAATAATAATAATAATAATAATAATAAAATATTCAGACAAATACATAACAAAAACACCAGGACTTACAAACACATATAACATACAGAAAATTGCACTACTAGGCACTGCACACATCCTTCGCAGAACACTTTCCATACAATAACCATCAGAGCATCACAACAAATCACAGCACATACCTAAGGCACACAAAGCTGCGCTCTGTAGTGAAGTGAAAGCACGCTATAAAATAAAACTACTGAATAATAATAATAATAATGAGAAAGAGAAAGAACGGTGGACAGATAATCATAAATACTATGAAATAATTGACTTATGTTCTACATACACTACTATGCAAACAGTTACCCCTCCCACCAAACATACAAGAATAAACTCATACTGTAAATACCTAACAAAATAAACAATGCCCACAACATGTGCAATAGAAGGCCGATACCCGACAGAAGAATACAACCAGCGCTGCCCAAACAACATACAATACAAAAACTAATACAACAGAAGACAGAAACCAAACCCCATAACAAAACATGCTGATACAATACAATAGCCCCCACCCCACAGATACAGCATACATCGCCCCACCAGCACGAAGGTGCAACAAATGATGCAATAGAAAGTTGCTTGAAACTTTCAGATGTCGAGAAATAATAATGGTGACGAACGTTACCTTACCTCAGTTTATGAGAGACAGGAGTTTCCGAAGAAACTCTGGTTGTAACAGCGAAAATGAAGCTGGACCTTTGTTCAGTAAATATGCAGACTAACCACAGCCAGTATCCTAATACCACATCAGCAGATAATAGAGCAAGGAGGAAAAAGTGGATCAGCGAAGAAAACAGGATAGTGATGCAGTGCCACTTAGAAAGTGAACCTAAAAGAAGGGGCTATAGAAAACAGACGTTAACACTTTGGCAAGAGAAGTATATGTTTAAAGTGACTGAGCAGAGATTAGTTGATCAAGCTAATGCTATAAGGAGAAGAAAGTGGATGACAGAATTGGAGGTAGAAGAAATCACAAGAGAGCTGGAAAAGAAAAACCAGGCAGTAGGAAAAACGAACAACATAAAAGATGCAGCTCAAACCAAAGAAGAATCTAAAGGAAAAATAAATAAATAAAAGCGCTACCAATAAGGAAGTGACAGCTAACACCAGCGACTTAGGTGATTTAAGTGAGGAAGATCAGAAGGTTTTTAGATGAGTTGCAGGAAGTAATGAGTAAAGAAGTAAGAAAAAGATTGCCTGTATTAAAAACCATCATCAGAAGGAAACTGCTAGAAATGACTAGGAAAGTAGATTCTGTTATCAGTAGGATAGATACTAAAAATCTAGGAGACACTAATTTACTGATCTATGCAGGAGGGGTATTAGTTACTAGAAGATTAGATATCTCACAGAGAAAGATTAAAAAAGAGCAAACGTGGAAAAGGAGACTACAAAAATAAAGACTTTAAGACAAGATCTGAGTAGAATAGAAACCTGGAAACTGAACAAGTTAGGAAGCGCATGATGCAAATCTTCTCTCGAGAAAAGTTACTTAGTCAATGATAAATGATTTGGGACAGTAATAGAAGAGTTGAAACCGCGTATCATAGCAGTAGCAGGCAAGCTCTCCATATATCAGAAAAGAACAGATCAGTATCATTAAAATCGATTATTTGAGACAGACCAGAGGAGATTTTATAACTAAATAAATAGTTGAGGACGAAGTACTGAAGATGAGAAACCTAATGCAGGAGAAGCTAGAAAGTTCTGGAGTAATTTTGGGATAAGCCAGTCAATCATAATGGAGATGCAGTATGGTTAAAGAAAGTGAGGGAAGAAATAGTGAGTGAGAAGCAGCCAGATCTAAGATTAACTAGTGCATTAATGAGCAAAATGTTAAGGAAAATGCTGAATTGGAAGGGTCCAGGACCAGATTTAGTTCAAGGGTACTGGTTAAAGAAATTTAATAGTTTACATGGGAGGCTAGGGGAACAACTTCAAGATTGCCAGATTGGATGAATAGAGGGAGGACAATACTCACCATGAAAGATAAGAGCAAGGGTAATACAACTAACAACTATAAACCAATCACTTGTTAGTGAGGAATATGCTAACATGAATATTTTCAGAAAGTATTTATGAGCACCTTGACAACCAGAATTTACTACCAGAAGAACAGAAAGGTTGCAGGAAGAAGGCTAGAGGAATGCATGATCTATTATACATAGACAAATCAGTTCTAAATGAAGTAAAAGCTAGAAAGAAAAATCTAACAAGAGCATGAATAGATTATAGGAAAGCCTATGACATGATCCCACACTCATGAATAAAAGAAGTTTTTCCAAGGACTATTATTGAACTCTAAAAGCATAAAGATTCTACAATGTATTGGTATACTTATCTATTAATTTTTGTATATATGTATTATTTTTTTGAAAAAAAAAACATTGTAAATTTCTTTTTTCACCTTCCTCAATTTAAAAAAAATTTTCTTTTCCCCTTCCAAATCTTGAAAATTTGCTTTGCAATGAAAACCGGTTTGATTTATTATTTTTTCTTTTTTAATTTTCCATACACCCATTTTTATTAAAATTTACTTTCAATTCTGCCTTATTATAATTTTTCCTCTCCTATTCATACATACATACATACATACATATTATTTATATTATCGTATGATTGAACTCCACGCATTCATTTCCAAGTATGTATGTGTGCATATATATATAATATATATATATATATATATATATATATATATATATACAACGGTCTTCTTTCAGATTACGTCTACCAAATCCACTCACAAGGCTTTGATCAGCCCGAGGCTATAGCAGAAGACATTTACCCAAGGTGCCATGCCAAGGGACTGAACCCGGTACCATGTGGTTGGTAAATAAAGTACTTATCACACGGCCACTCCTGCGTGTAAATACATATATGTGCAGGCGCGCGAGTATCTTTGTGTTTGTTCCTACACCGCTTGACAACCGGTATTGGTTTATTTATGTCCCTGCAACTTAGCGGTCGGCACAAGATACTGTTAGAATAAGTACCAGGCTTTAAAAAAATAATTCCTGGAACTGATTTGTTCAGCTAAATCCTTCAAGACGATACTCACAGCATGACTGCAGTCCAGTGATTGAAAGAAGGAAATAATGAAAGGTATTAATGATAAAGCTTCATTAGTTTCAAAGACAACTGCGTTTGTAATGCGAAATAGATGATTGCTTACCAGCAATGTTTCGTGATTGGTAGAATTAGAAGCAACAACAGCTGAGTGGAGGTGCAATGGCCCAGTGGTTAGGGTAGCGAACTCGCGGTCGTAAGAACGCTGTTTCGATTCCCAGACCGGGGCATTGTGAATGCATATTGAGCAAAAACACCTAAGCTCCACGAGGCTCCGGCGGTGGTGGGGTGGGATGAATCCCGCTGTATTCTTTCACCACATCTTTCTCTCACTCTTTCTTCCTACTTCTGCCACAAAGCAGAGGAACCATGGTGTAACCCACTATAGTGTGGTAAATTTTCAGACCCTACTCTAGATATCGAATCCTCTGTACCCCAGGATGGTTCAGCTCTCCACCCGTTAAAAGCCACCGTTTACGGAATGAGGATAACAACGTAGCTTGTCTGCTGCCAGTGTGGTGGTTTACATTCTTTGTAGCTAAGAGTAGGCTCGAATTAGAGATTATTCCTTTTGGCTAATGGCGTGAGTCTTGATTGGAAGAAGAAGAAGAAGAAGAATAGCAGAAAATTTTATCATATGCTGCAACAAAATTAAATGACGTAAGTTTGACATAGTATTTAAAGATATGTTTGTTTAAATTTTCTTTTTGTTCTGGCGGAGCGAGTACAATACACGAAGGAAAATCTGGAGCTGCTATAAGATTAATTCAAGAATTTCCCAAACGTTATAATTTGGTACTGTTCGAGACATCGATTACAACCTTTAGATGAGACTATAAACGAAATCGATGAAAATCTGTCATTTCAATATTTTTTGACAAGATTTATGCTTTTTCCATCAATCTAATAAAAGTTAACTGCAGCTTGAAAAGACTGCTGCAGAACTATATAGAGAAATAATCAAAATAGGCTGTATTTTTTGGTCCACGATAAGACTCCATTAGCCTCGAATTCTAAAGTGGCTTTGAGCGTTTATTCAGTTCTTTATGTTTTTTTTCTGTCTTTTTTTGTTTGTTTACAAGATAAGAAGTGCTCTAAAAATAGTAAAAATGTTTAAAAAGCAAAAAATTTGTAAGAGACTTGGTATTAATAATCAACTATTACCAAATGCGTTGCAATGAAGACATTGAGTGTCACAAAGCCAGAAAAACTCATGAAGTGTATCGTTAATTTTTTTTATACTATTAAAAATATAGTTATAGTATGCAGAAAAAGGAAATAAATGAACTAGCTAAATAATGCTTTGAATTGCATAGAAAACGAAGGGTTTGAGAAAAATAGATAGAGTGCATAATTGATAATGTGGAGGCAAAATTATTAACTGAAGATTAGTACTGTCACTCCGTCGATTATGACGACGAGGGTTCCAGTTGATCCGATCAACGGAACAGCCTGCTCGTGAAATTAACGTGCATGTGGCTGAGCTTTCCACAGACACATGAGATTCAGTGTGATACAGAGTGTGACAAGGTTGGCCCTTTGAAATACAGGTACTACTCATTTTTGCCAGCTGAGTGGACTGGAACAACGTAAAATAAAGTGTCTTGCTCAAGGACACAACGCGTCGCCAGGAATTGAACTCAACGACTTTACAATCGTGAATTGAATACCATAACCACTAAGCCACACGCCTTCAAGTAAAGGCTACATTACACACACACACACACACTCACGCATACATATACATACATACATACATATACATACAAAAATACATACTGATATATATATATATATATATATATTATATAATTAGGGTTCAGCAAAAAAAAAAAAATTACTTTACCACACACCGAACTTTTAGAAATAGCAGCCAAAGAATTTAGCTATTTCTCCTACTATAAGAAGAGTCTCCCAGACAATGTATAATCAAAAACAATTCACGCAGGCATAGAGGGAAAAATAACGAAAGATCACTCGAAAATCGATTACTTGAGAACGCGTTTCTGGGTTAGTTAGATATAAAGATGCTAGAAATACATACCTATTCCTATATAAATATAGAGATGGTATTATTCACAAGTGGTAAGCGAATTATCAGCCGTACAGGCAAATTAATAAAATATATACATACAATATTAGATATGTACATATATACACAAGGGTACTACATGAATACCAATATCGCTAATGATAGAAGTCAAAAAATACTTCTGTACCACCAAATAGTCACAAATTTATTACAGACAAGATAGGAAAAAATATCAGAGAACAATAATGTCTTACCTCAAATGGGTCAGAACAAGTAAATGCTGGTCAACTCGGTACCGGTTTCGAAATTTAGCGCCACCTAGGCGTGTGATTTCTCATCAGCCAAAGTCCGCCAGCTAAATAACTACTAAGATTATATATATATATGTAAACAAACAAATAATTATTTCGGTTCTGGTATGAAAACACCTAAAATTGCTGAGTTATTTAGATGCTATGGAGCCTACTTCATGAAACATTGAAGAAGTTTCTGAGAAACTTGGAGAAGTAAAAGTGTCGCAATTTAAATAAAATTCCTAAATTTTAATTTGATTTAAACGACTTTCGTGACTATATATTTGGAAAATAACAGTCAACTGAAATATCTTACCGCAGCAATAATAGGAAAAGCTAAAATAATTATGAGCACAATTTCACTAAGTTCTGCCAAAGTAGAAAGAAGTTCATAGTTGCAGAATATTATTTGTAGTGTTAATAGAGCAACTAAACGCTTATCCTGATTTATGGCTGTCAGTTCGTTACGAAAATCATTAATTTCTTGGAATCTCTTTTTTATATTTGCTGGGTGTGAAGGAAAGAGCAGTGTCCGTGGCCTTTGCAAGCTCTTTGAATTCGGTGTCGTTAATCTTTCGTCTAAACTCTTGGAAGTCGACACCAGCAAGAAAGACATGAGCAGGGAGGAGATTCCAGAAGGCTGATCGATGGACTGGGTGATAGTTAGTGAGGAGCCTAGAGGCGGACAAAACAAAGGCGATGATAAGATGAGAGATAAGTGAGTTGGGAGCAAACTCCGAGGAACTGAGGTCATTATAGTAGTGGCAGAAGAGAGAGAGAGAGAGAGGGGGGGAGGGGAGATAGTATACTCGTTAACCAGAGGTCGGAACGTATCTGTGATTGATTTTATGCCAGTCAGTTTAGTGGAATTTGTTTCTAAATCCGGTCTGTGTTAACAGCAGCACTGCCCCATATATAGGAGCAATACTGCATTGTGAGTTTCAATTTAGCTTTGTAAAGTGTTAACAATTGTTGGGGGGGGGGGCGATTATATATTTTCTAGTCCTGAAGAGAAGTTTCAGTTTTAGGTACGCGGTCTCAGCTATGATAGTTTTCGTCGGGAGAGGTCGTTGATGATACTGAGCGGTTGTGAGGGTTCTATCTGAGCGCTGCGCTTGTTTGGTGTGGAGTAGTATTTTCTTGACAGTAGTGCTTGAGATATTTTTTTCTGCTGGAACTGACAATATTAGCATGGCTCCACTTGAGGATGCTTTCAAGGTCTCCGTTCTTGGAATCAGTACAGGTTTAGCGTGTGGTGTCTAGGTTGATGTAGATGATGTGTAGTTAGGGAAGAAAGAGGGGACAAACACAGACACACAAACATATACACACATATATTTATACATATATACGACGGGCTTCTTTCAGTTTCCGTCTACCAAATCCACTCACAAGGCTTTGGTCGGCCCGAGGCTATAGTAGAAGACACTTGCCCAATGTGTCACGCAGTGGGACTGAACCCGGAACCATGTGGTTTGTAAGCAAGCTACTTACCACACAGCCACTCCTACGCCTTTGTGAGAGTTTTACAGAGAATTATGGTTAGTAGCTTACATAAAAAAAAGTTTTTAACTTATTTAATGCCAGAGGCCTGTAAGGTGATAAGCTGGCACGTCAGGTAAAATGATTAGCGACATTTTGTCGGTCTTCACCTTCCGAGTTCAAATTCCGCCGTGGTAGATTTTGCCTTTCATTCCTTCCGGGATCGATGAAATAAGTACCAGTTGAGAACTAGGGTCGATGTAATCGACTTACTCCCTCCCGCAAAATTGCTGGCCTAGTGTCAAAATTCAAAACCAGTATCAGATTCCTGTCAACGGGGAGCTCAGTCCACGCAGTATCAAGATATATTTGTGAATCTACACATCAGATATGCAAACATGTCAAATTTATCTATTTCTCTCCCTCTCTCCTCTCTCTCTTTCACACACATACGTACATCGCCCTTTTCAAGCCTAGCCAGGATCATGGGCCCGGTTTCCCGGTTTCTGTGGCGTATGTGTTCCCCCCAGCTGGACGGGACGTCAGTTCATCGCAGCGTTACTCAAGAAACAGGAAAAGAGTGAAAGAAAGTTGTGGCGAAAGAGTACAACAGGGGTCACCACCACCCCCTGCCGGAGCCTCGTGGAGCATTTAGGTGTTTTCGCTCAATAAACACACACACAACGCCCGGTCTGGGAATCGAAGCCGCGATCCTCCGACCGCGAGTCCACTGCCCTAACCACTGGGCCATTGCGCCTCCACTTCACACACATAAACCCTGCTTTATAGAAGCCTTATGTTGCTGAAATCTATTTTCCTATTGACTTTCATGTCACTTGAAAGAAAACCGAAAGGAAATCAACAGGAAAAAACGTTTTACGGAGTTTCATATAAAAGTTTCAATAACGCAACGCTTCCGTAACGCGAGAGGTACTTTGATATATCTCAATATAATTTAGACAAATTGATATGTATCTGTGTCTGTGTCTGGCCTTTTTCTGAAGCAAAAATATTCGTAGGACGAAGATCTTGCAGCGTAGAGGGATTTAATCAATAGTTTTACTTTTCGATAAGTCATGCATGAAGATGAAATTTTCTTGAATATAACCACGCATGCGCGCACACATGTACACACATATAAAATATGTAGAATGATAGATGGATATATATATATATAATATATATATATATATATATATATATATATATATATATATATATAATGAATAAAAGAATGGAATCGAACGAAGATTTTAACACAATTCCTTTACTTTCAACACATGTTTCGAAGACTGCATATTCTTAATTCCGAAGGAATAAAGTGTCTTCTCATCAGGAAAGACAAGGAAAATCAATCAGCCTCAAGATGGACAAAAACTTTTCTATAGCTTGCTACATAATGTTTTTCCTGATGAGAAGACGGCATAATGCACACTTTATTCCTTCGGGATTAAGAATATGCAGTCTTCGAAACATGTGTTGAAAGTAAAGGAATTGTGTTAAAATCTTCGTTCGACTCCATTCCTTTATTCATTTTAAATAATACACAAATTACCACACAAGAACACGGGGTTTCTACCCTTGGCATGTAGCTTCAACCGTGTTTTCTGACGTGAATTTGCTACCCAGGTATCGATTAACTGAATTATCAATAGTAAGATAATTCATTCACCTACTTATATATATATATATATATATATATATATATATATATATATATATATATATATATATCACCGTGACCGACCGGGCTATCAGATCATCGCTGGTCACAATGCGCTTCGCATTGTTTTAGCCTTCGAATGACGCCACCCCGCTGGCTAAGCGAGCAGGCCAACAGAAGAAAGAGTGACAGAAAGTTGTGACGAAAGAATACAGCAAGGATCGCCACCAGCCTCTACCGGAGCCGCGTGGAGCTTTAGGTGCTTTCGCTCAATAAACACTCACAACGCCCGGTCTGGGAGTCGAAACCGCGATCCTACGACCGCGAGTCCGCTGCCCTAACCACTGGGCCATTGCGCCTCACACACACACACACGCACACACACACACACACACACACACACACACATATATGTATGTATGTGTGTGAGTGTGTGTATAAAGAGAGAGATGAATGCTCTGATATAAATAGAAACTGAACCTACTTTTTACGGCTCAAACTTACTTATCTAGGCCTCATTAACATCCCCAAGGAATTCACTACGTTTCAATACATAAGATAATGAAAATTCAATTTATCTGCTTTCTCCTTACTTCCTTTGGTTGGAAACTAAATATCTTTGTCTGGAGCACGTATGTATGTATGTGTGTGTGTGTGTATATATATATATATATATATGTGTGTGTGTGTGTGTGTGTGTGTGTGTGTGTATATATCCTCGCCTTTCGCTCTCTCTATTTATCACTCTAAACACACACACACACACACACACACCACACACACATACACACACACACACACACACACACACACACACATTTTCCGATATCCTAATTGGCACCAGGTGACTGCTGAAATCATCGGAAGTCGAACGTTCTTTTTTCAAATGATGATGATGACGCTGATGCTGTTGATGTTGGTGATGATGATGATGATGATGATAGTGATGATAATGATGATGATGATGATGATGGTGGTGGTGGTGGTGGTGGTGATCTCTATGGCCATTAACAAAACATGCAAAACGGAACGTTTGGAATTAATAAAGGAGGCTGTGAATGAAGCAAAGTCTAAAGTTTCGTTTCCCTTTCCGCCGAAAATACAGATATGAATCCTTTTAAATAATTGAGTCTATTTATGCTTCCATCCTGCGAAGGAGCTGAGGAAATGGAGCGGGTAGCAAGCACCGTACTAAACACTAAGAATAATACTCGGTTTTCACCCGTCTACGTACTGAGTTCAAATCCTGCCGCGGTCAACTTTGTCTTTCTATCTTTCCGATAATTTAACTAATAGACGATCTAAATTAAGCTAATATAGTGAGTGCGCGATTTGAATATAGAGGCACCTACCTTCTCTTCTTAGTGACGGAGACCCTCCAGTGATGACTAGTCCTTCCTCACAGCCCCGACCCGAACACTAACGATAGCAGCTGCTAGCCCAGACCCTTAGCGACGTCCTCACACGTCTTGTCCCCTGCACGACCCACGTTGGAAAGGGCGCAATTTCCGCTCCCTGCGCACGCCTGACGGCTGACCCCTTCCGCTTGCCCCAGCTTCCGGTCAACGCACCCGGCTGCTGACGTCCAGCTGCTGACGTCATCCCACAGCTAATAGACGTGTTTTTGATAAACTGATAGACATGATCATGATTAGCAGCCAAATCTTTAACACACAGCATCGTACGTCTTATAAAGAGCATGGGCACACTGAGTAATGTGCTCCTCAATGGGATGGTTAAAACTCGAGCACCTTTGGCCATAGGTTTGCTCATTTAGGACTTGCCCGAGGAGCTAAACGACAGCTACAACACTTACAGCATCTGATGGTTTAGAAGGCGCACATCAAAAACGAAAAATACTTTCCTAGAAAATTAGCCAGGGATTAGGGTTTAGGTTACTAGTGAATAGTAGTTCAAGAAAGAGTAGTCAAAAATGAGGGTCATCTTATAAGCCATCAAATACGGTAAGTAGCAAGTTTTTCTTGAAATGATTGTAAATTATTCTAACCCAGAGACCTTGTGCCAATGTGAGAAGTGTTTTGCCGTCTTAAGTGAGAAAGAAAATGTCTCTACTCATAGTGTTTCTTTTTTGTCAATATGTATGTATATTTTAGGTCGACAAGCTGACAGAACCCTTAGCATGCTGGGCAAAATGCCTAGCGGTATTTCGTCTGCCGCTACGTTCTGAGTTCAAATTCCGCCGAGGTCGACTTTGCCTTTCATTCTTTCGGGGTCGATAAATTAAGTACCAGTTACGCACTGGAGTCGATGTAATCGACTTAATACTTATGTCTGTCCTTGTTTGTCCTCTCTGTGTTTAGCCCCTTGTGGGTAATAAAGAAATAGGTATTTTGTCTGCTGCTACGTTCTGAGTTCAAATTCCGCCGAGGTCGACTTTGCCTTTCATTCTTTCGGGGTCGATAAATTAAGTACCAGTTACGCACTGGAGTCGATATAATCGACTTAATCCGTTTGTGTGTCCTTGTTTGTCCTCTCTGTGTTTAGCCCCTTGTGGGTTGTAAAGAAATAGGTATTTCGTCTGCCGTTACGTTCTGAGTTCAAAATCCGTCGAGGTTGACTTTGCTTTCATTGTTTCGGGGGTCGATTAAATAAGTACCAGTCAAGCACTGGGGTCGGTGTAATCGACTTATCCTTCCTCCCGAAATTGCTGGTCTTGAGTCAAAATTTGAAATCAATATTTATCATAACTATTAAGGAGGCGAGCTAGCATAATTGTTATCGCGCCGAGCAAAATCCTCAACGGCATACCGTCCGACTTCACGTTCTGAGTTCAAATTCCGCCGAGGTTAACTTTGCCTTTCGTTCTTTCGCAGTCGATAAAATAAACACCACTTGAACAATCGGATGAATGTAATCGACTTAATTCCTTCCCCGAAATTCCTGACTTTCTGCCAAAATTTGAAACCAATGTATATATATGTTTTAAGCTCTCACTTTCTCCGGAGAGATCGATAGAGAGAGAGAGGGAGAGAGAGAGAGAAAGAAAGAAGAGGAAGTAAATTAACAGATAGATAAAAGAGAGAGAGAGAGAGAGAGAGAGAGATCAAGGTGTGTAAGCTTAGTTCTGTTAGTGTCGAGTTTTAATTTTTATTGGTGAGTGGTGTTCGCGAAGAAAATCATGATTATGGATATAATTGCGTAAAACTGAGTCAGCTATTTATAAAGAAAGAGAGACCACCGAAATATTAGCAGGATGGACATTGATTAAATGCATGGGTACTTGGTCAATTGGTCGTAGTATTAGTGTCTATCATACAGGAGGCTATTATCAGTCATTGCGATCTCTTTTACTTGTTTCAGTCATCTGACTGTGGCCATGCTGGAGCAAATCGGCCCCAGGACTTATTCTTTGTAAGCCGAGTACTTATTATATTGGTCTCTTTTGCCGAACTGCTAAGTTACGGGGACGTAAACACACCAGCATCAGTTGTCAAGCGATGTTGGGGGGGGACTAACACAGACACACAAACATATACACATACATAAATACACACACACACACACACACACACACATATACGACGGGCTTCTTCCAGTTTCCGTCTACCAAATCCACTCACAAGGATTTGGTCGGCCTGAGGCTATAGTAGAAGACACTTGCCCATGGTGCCACGTAGTGGGAATGAACCCGGAACCATGTGGTTGTTAAGCAAGCTAGTTACCACACAGCCACTCCTGCGCCTAAAGAAATTTGTTTTTTAAATTTTTCGTAGTATATCCAAAAGAAAGAGGCAGGCCTATGACCATCACAGGCGTTCCTAAGTTGGTAAGACTGATGCCGTCGATGACCAAGTTACACAGCTGTAGGTCAGTGTCATCAGGGGGAAAAATGTTTGTAGGAAAGGAAATTCTGGAATGTTGACATTCTAGGGAAGAAGGATTGGGTGAGGTGCTGGGTGCGGGATCTGGTGGAAGTGAAACACAGTATGGGTGACGATAAGGTCAGAGACGGGTGTCCGGTGGGATTGCAAAGAACAGAGGATTAATGGTAAAAAAAAAGCATAGCGAGGAGCATGCGTCTGTTTATTGTATTGTTGGTGAGTATTTTATCCAATCAGTCGGATAGTTTGGATGTTTGTAGGTGTTGTAACAGTACTAGTCTTTGGGCAATATTACATCGTGTCTTACTTCAGCTTCAGAGAGATAGATAGATAGAGAGAGAGAGAGAGAGAGAGAGAGAGAGAGAGAGAGAGACGCGCGCACGCACATACACACACACACGCAGACGACAGACAGACGATAGACAGACGACAGACAGGGAAAGAAAAGCAACAGTAGCATATGCGTTATATTAGTTAAGTTAAGAGAAGACCGGGCTATATGAACTGTGTATTGTGTGTATGTTTGTATACATACATACGTGTATGTGTGAATGTTTAAATATTTATCTATGTGTATATGTCTGTATGCTTACATTGAGATGGAAGAAAAGCATTCGGTAGGCATAAATAAATACATCTAAAAGTAATTTCAATGGAAGCTTGTGTTTCTAGCGATATTTTTGTAGTGGCAGAGGTAAATCTGGAAGTAGTGGTAGTAGTAACTGTCAGAACTGAAGTATTTGCTGGTTTCAAAGAGGAAAATTGGTCTTTGGGATGCAGTTATCGCTATGTTGTGAATTTAAGATTGCTCGGAAAGATATCCAAAGGTTGGGAGTCCTCTATCATTTGCAGTTAAGATAAGGGTTTTAATTGCGTGTTGTCAACGTATAATAATTGAGTCTTTATGCTGTTAGTATAGAAAGAAGAGTACACTACTCGGATCTTTTCACTTTGACCGGCAGATTTTTAAAATAATTTCTTTGTAACTAAACACTTTAAAACTTCGTATACTGGTAGTGTGTTACATAAAGCATCTTTTTCTCTTGGCTTTCTCGAGAAAATTCTGTAGTTTTGTAAGCTATTTCTTGTTATTTTTTTTGCATTTCGGCAATTTCAACCAATCAATGACGTCTATTGAGGTGAATACAATTTCTACGGTTGTTTGTCAATGCGGTGTCATATCAGTTTGTCACTGTTATTTATGACATATTTCATATCAGTTACGTTCGTATGAATAAAAGATTATCGTTATTAAACTTTTAGTAATAATCACATATTCTAAGTTCACAACGTAACACATTCTACCAGTATACGAAGTTTAAAAGTGTTTAGTTACAAAGAAATTATTTAAAAAATCTGCCGGTCAAAGTGAAAAGATCACACTACTCTGGAGCGTTTTTGTATGTCAAGGTTAATGTATATCCGATTTCTCTCGCATATGTCTCCTGTTTTTATCCCAAAACTTACGTCCTCGGGAATTTTAAAATATTGAAACAAGTATGCGCTCTTCTCTAAGTTTTTGGTTTTAGAATAAGTGACAAGGAAATACGCAAACGCGAAGTACCATACCCAGTAATTTCTTTGCTCCTTCCCACACCCTGAATGCCGCAGTTAATGGGAGGGTCACTGCTTCCGTAGCCAAATGAAACAAAACCCTGGAGTATCGGGACCTGACAGTGAACTATCTCTTCCAACCCGTGGTGTTTGAGATGCTTGGAGGTACTGGGCCAATCACCACAAAGTTCTTGTCAACGTTGGCAGCTCGTCTCACCAAGGTGTCAAGTGTTGCTCGTGAGGGCGCTTGGTTTTCCTAACGCCTTAGCCTCGCCATCGCCCGTGGTAATGTTGCGAGCGTGCTGGCTTGCTTCAGTAGGTTCCCTTAAACCTTGTGGTATGCGACGAGTTGCGGATCTTTTCGGTTTGAACGGCAGTTTTTAAAAATAATTTCCACGTAACTAAACACTTTTAAACTTCGTATACTGGTAGAATGTGTTTATAAAACATCTTTTTCTCTTGGCTTTATTGAGAAAATTCTATAGTTTGTAAGATATTTGTTGTTTTTTCTTCAATTTCTGCAATTTCAACCAATCAATGACGTCTATTGAGGTGAAAACATTCTATGCCGTATGAATATGTCCCTCATTTAAGAAACAGATTGAGTTTATTTATATTTCTGAAGAAAAAAAGATACCCTTCCCTCCACCCCTAACCCTAACCCTAACCAACCCTAACCCTAAAAGAGATTGAAATGCAATAGATCGATACAAGGGTCATAATTATGGGTGACAATTTCATATAACACCGCTAGAAAAAACTGTCGTTCAAACCGAAAAGATCCCCAGTTGCTGTGATAAAAAAAATCCTCACAAATGGTTTCAATATAGTTTTAATAGAAAGATTTAGAGGAATTAGATGAATGTTCTCAGGTAATTTTCTTTCGTGTAAATAAATGTTTTTTGTTACTTTAAAAAATTGCCAGCAAAATCTTATAAAATGACAAATGTTCTAACAGGTGTACTTGTTTATATGTTATGTACGATATATTTTATGAATTTAAATGGGTTGATAAATATCAAATCGATTGTTGTAAGTTTTATAAAATACCGCATTTGAAAATGTCTTAGAATATGTCTGGGTCAAGGTTTCGATCGCTATCAAGAAAGGGTCTGCCAAGATTGACGGGTGTCTTATAAACTCATGCACCTTATAAGCCGTCAAATACACACACAGTAGTAGTAGTAGTGGCGGCGGTAGTAGTAACAATAGTAGTGGCAATAGTAGTAACAATAGCAGAAATAGTAGTATATGAATTGTCGGTGGTAAGTTAAGAAGTTCGCTTCGCATCTACGTGGATTTGAATTCAATTCCACGATGTGGTACTTTGAGGAAGTGTCTCCCCCCCCCCATAGTTGCAGGTCGACCCAAGCCTTTTGAGGGGGATTCTGTGGATGGAGACTATATAGAGGCCAGACTAAATGACTAATCCCGTTTTATGGGTCATAGAGCTAATCAGCCACCCAGACAAACATCAATAGCTGGCCTTTCGTTGCATTTAGCAGCATAACACTGTTGCAAGATTTGGGGTTAGGGTTCCTAAACTGTCAAGCGTCTGGGAGATCCTGACAAAGGAATACAGGCGTTGCTTTTCCTCTTCTAATGATGCTATCACAATAGCTTTAAAAAAATCTTACATTGCAATCATAACAAATATTGGTTTCCAATTTTGACACCATGCCACCGAATTCGTAGGGGGGTAAGTCGATTACATCGATCCTAGTGATTAGCTGGTACTACTTTATCGACCTTGCAAAAATGAAAGGCAAAGTCGATCTTGGTAAAATTAAGAAAAAAAAACAGAACGTAAAGTCGAACGAAATACCGCTAAGTATTTTTCACGACGTTCTAACAATTCTGTCAGCACGCCGCCTTAGTAATCATAAACATTCTTTTCTACTCTAAGCACAAAGCTCGAAATTTTTGGGGAGCGAGCCAGTCGATTAAATCAACCCCAGTACGCAACTGCTACTTATTTAATCGACCCCGAAAGGATAAAAGGCAAAGTCGACCTCGGCGGAATTTGAACTCAGAACGTAGCGGCAGACGAAATACCAATTTCTTTACTACCCACAAGGGGCTAAACACAGAAGGGACAAACAAGGACAGACAAACGGATTATGTCGATTATATCGACCCCAGTGCGTAACTGGTACTTATTTAATCGACCCCGAAAGGATAAAAGGCAAAGTCGACCTCGGCGGAATTTGAACTCAACGTAGCAGCAGACGAAATACCTTTTTCTTTACTACCCACAAGGTGCTAAACACAGAGAGGACAAACACGGACAGACAAACGGATTAAGTCGATTATATCGACCCCAGTGCGCAACTGGTACTTATTTAATCGACCCCGAAAGGATGAAAGGCAAAGTCGACCTCGGCGGAATTTGAACTCAGAACGTAGCGGCAGACGAAATACCGCTAGGCATTTCGCCTGGTGTGCTAACGTTTCTGCCAGCTCGCCGCCTTAGTTATAATAAATATTCTTTTCTACTCAGAGCACAAGGCCCGAAATTTTTGGGGAGGGGCCAGTCAATTTGATCGACACCAGTACATAACTGGTACTAAATTTATCGACCCCGAAAGGATGAAAGGCAAAATCAATCTCGGCAGAATTTGAGTTATAATAAGTATTAAGCACAAAAAGTAATCTAAATGGCAAACAAACATTTTCCATTTCACTGTGTAGTTAAAAAGCTCGATTTGCTACTTCGTGGTTTCATGTTCAGTTCCAATGCGCAATATCCTGGGTAAGTGTCTTTTGAATGAATTTGCTAGACAGAAACTGTATATATATACAGCCTGACTTGTAAATATATATTTCTTTACTACCCACAACGGGCTAAACATAGAGGGGACAAACAAGGACAGACAAAGGGATTAAGTCGATTACATCGACCCCAGTACGTAACTGGTACTTAATTTATCGACCCCGAAAGGATGAAAGGCAAAGTCGACCTCGGCAGAATTTGAACTCGGAACGTAACGACAGACGAAATACTGCTACGAATTTCGCCCGGCGTGCTAACGTTTCTACCAGCTCGCCGCCTTGTAAATATAAGTATGCACGCATACGTGTGTGTGTGTGTGCGCGTGTGTGTGTGTGTGTGTGTGTGCGTGTGTGTGCGTGCGCGTGCGTGTAACGAAGTTCCTTAGATTCTAAACCAGGACTCGAAACCGAATCCACATTTTTCTACGATTTCCTCCTCTATTGTTCTCGACTTTTGCACTGAAAAATTTATGATAGTCAAACTGACTTAGTTATTATTCTATTGTTTAAGTTAGTATTCTTAGGTTAACTGCGATTCAGGTAGATAAGAGGCAGAAAATTTTTTGTCCAGCCTGACCTAATTTAGTTTAAAAAATATAAATACAGAACCCAAATTCAGTTCTACGTTTTCACTCAAGCCCCTCGCTAAAAAGCATACCTGTCTGTTTCTCGATTTACGTATGGCTAGTCTGCGCGCGAAAATACGACTTTCAGCCACTCTTTCTCCTTTCCCAACCAGTCTTCTAGCAGTCAACCACCTGCAGAATGGATAACGCAACGGAAAATAATTTGTGTATAACAACTTGATGAAATTGTCTTCTACATTGTAATAATGAAAATAAAGGATAATTTCAATGAACAGTATTTTTCTTCCTCTCATTTATTTGCCACATATAGAGGTGGCTGTGTGGTAAGTAGCTTGCTAACCAACCACATGGTTCCGGGTTCAGTCCCACTGCGTGGCATCTTGGGCAGGTGTCTTCTGCTATAGCCTCGGGCCGACCAAAGCCTTGTGAGTGGATTTGGTAGACGGAAACTGAAAGAAGCCTGACGTATATATGTGTATATATATATGTATGTGTGTGTATATATGTTTGTGTGTGTGTGTTTGTCCCTCTAGCATTGCTTGACAACCGATGCTGGTGTGTTTACGTCCCCGTAACTTAGCGGTTCGGCAAAAGAGACCGATAGAATAAGTACTGGGCTTACAAAGAATAAGTCCCGGGGTCGATTTGCTCGACTAAAGGTGGTGCTCCAGCATGGCCGCAGTCAAATGACTGAAACAAGTAAAAGAGTAATTCATTGCAATTTTAGTCACCCCATCGTTAGATAAGTATGTATATACATGTGCGCGCACGTACACACGTGTGTGTGTGTGTGTATCTTTGAGGTTTGTCCTCCAGACCGCCTGATAGACGGTGTTGGTCTGTTTTCGTCCCCGTAACTTAGCAGACCAAAAGAATAAGTATTAGGGTTTTAAAAATACGCACTGGGGTCGATTTGTTCGACTAAATTCTTCAAGGTGGTGCACCAGCATGGCCGCAGTCCATCGGCCGAAACATGTAAAAGATAAAAATAAAGGATTTAATTTACAAACCCATACATGTAAAGAAGAGTATTTATTTTTGGAAAAGAATACATTAGATTAACAAAATTAATTGAATTATCGAAAATTGAATTAATAAGAAACATTCATTTTTTCCTTTTACAAATCTGTAAATGACAGATCACCAAATCTATGGTACTGTTTTTATGATTTTCTTACGGTTTTCTCCTTTTCTCCACTTTTGAAAACCTATCACCCCTACACACATACATTATTATTATTAACAACAACAACAATAATAATAATAATAATAATAAAAGATAAAAAAATATTCAGACAAATACACAACAAAAACACCAGGACTTACAAAAACATATAACATACAGAAAATTGCACTACTGGGCCCTGCACATATCCTACGCAAAACACTTTCAATACAGTAACCATCAGAGCATCACAACAAATCACAGCACATACCCAAGGTACACAGAGCTACGCTCGGTAGTGAAGTGAAAGCACGATATAAAAAACAAAACAAAAAAAACTACTGAATAATCAGTGGAAGTTACAAAGTGGCTGAAGATGCCTAGAGTTCTGGAAAACAATTCAGAGAATTATCATTTTAACCGGTCAATACAAATGTAATCCCTATAACTTGAAACCATTTTGATAAATGCCAATGCACGAACTCTCAGCCAGCCCCCGAGTCGCTTGGTAACTTCTACCGGTAAAAAATTAAAAGATACACACACATATATTAATGAATGAAGCAAGCTATAACAAGTGCACAAGTAATAAGTGAGACGTGACACGCGGAGATGTGACAAGTTAATTTCTGGATGTACTAAAAATGAATTGAAAGATAGTCTATATATTTCTTTATTATCCACAAGGGGCTAAACATAGAGGGGACAAACAAGGACAGACAAAGGAATTAAGTCGATTACATCGACCCCAGTGCATAACTGGTACTTAATTTATCGACCCCGAAAGGATGAAAGGCAAAGTCGACCTCGACTGAATTTGAACTCAGAACGTAACGGCAGACGAAATATGGCTACGCATTTCGTCCGGCGTGCTAACGTTTCTGCCAGCTCGCTGCCTTTTTGAAAGATAGTCTATACTCATGACAGATATTATTTGATTGTTACATAATTAACGAATGCGACGAGTTAGAAAGAAAACACAAAAGTTTGAAAAGTTTATGATCGTCTATTTGCATAAAAAAATCTATGGTCCAGTCCCTGTAGCAATCTGTTACAAAGTGTGTGAAAGGAGGAAAATAAAAGGTCCAATGGTCGCGCGAAAGAAGTTCTGTTACTGTATGTGAAACCTAAGTCTCGGCGGAGTTGCACAAGTTGACAGAAGTGGTGTCTGAACATCACAAAAGGAACAGTCTGAAAATTACAGAAGAAACTGGCTGCTTTTTTCTTTGTTTTATAGGTATAGTGAATACACCCGTGTTAAAGCTGAACTGGGCCACTTAAATTACAACGGAACCTCTTATGATAAAAGGCAGATTTTCTCTGTCTGTTACCATGTTCGTTTTTAATACAATTCTACAATATAGAATTTCTTCAATTGGAATTTACCTATGATTTTTCGAAGTAGATTCGATTGGGTCATGGCATATAAAGGTTTTTCAATTTGACCCCAAATTCGAGAAAAGTAAATATTTTACGATTTGCCTCTCTAATTTCAACTGCTTCACTCCTGCTATTACCATACTTTCTCCTACTTTCTCTTTGCAAGTGTACCTTAAACCACTACTCAAAAAAAAAAAAAATACAGAGCAAACAGAAACAAATAAATACATAACGATTTACTCCTCACACAATTTCTTCAATTGGAATTTACCTATGATTTTTCGAAGTACATTCCATTCGGTCATGACATATAAATTTCTTTCAATTTGACCCCCAATTAAGCAAAAATTCGAGAAAACTCAATATTTTACGATTTCCCTCTCTCACTTCAAAGGCTTTACTCCGCCTATTACCACACTTTCTTCCACTTTCTCTTTACACACATAGACACGCAAACATATACATATATGACAGTGACAAACACAAACGTTTCAAACAACTACATACAAACACTTAAACACACACACACACACGTGTGTGTTTGCTATTAGTAAAAAAGGCGCCAAACACAATTCACTTTCTCATTCGAACACATTTGCAAACACACAGCAACAATTCACTGACATATGGGGAGTAGATGCTAGCCGCTCACATTATGAGTTACACTATTACACCAATTGTACTGGGACTGTTGTCTACTTCCCGTTAGTTTTTAGTGTCCAGGAAACAAAACTTTCTCGAGAAATAACAAAAAGAAAAAACACTCCTAGATTTCACAAAGGACTTTAAGAAACGATAGGAACTAAGTTCAGTTGAAGAAAACAGACGGATTTAAGGAAATCAGACAGTCGAATTAGAATGATAACTCAACAGAAAAGGTAAATTGGTTTTTAATTTACTTTCTGTCGCTAAGTTTTCGTAGTATTAATTTGCGAGCGTACTTCTGTTGTCAATTGTTGAAAGAAAATTGTAAGCTAAGAAGGTGTGTGTATGTGCGTGCGTGTGTGTGTGTGTGTGTGTGTGTGTGTGTGTGTGTGTGTGTGTGTGTGTGTGTCTGTGTGTGTGTGTGAATGTGTGTGTAGGAAGTGAAGGATAAAAATATGGCAAGAAGTGGACAGATGTACATATATACATACATACATCCATACATGTGTGTGTGTGTGTATGTATGTGTATAATGTGTGTGTTTTATCTCTCTTTATATAAAGCTGAAGTTGTCTGTGTGCGCCAGGTTTGGTAGCCTTCAACTAACACTATCTCCTCCGAGACCCTGCGGCGCAAGTTGACCAAAATTGAGAGTATGATAGAAGAGTTGCTCTTCCTTCCGTAGAAGATAAAATTCAAATCGGACCATGTTAACACCATAAATTATTTACATCAAAAAGGTGCTTTTTTCTATGAAAATCCCTATTTTTTACGATTTTTTCACTGCTGTGTCGCCACTTTTCGGTGTATTTCAACCACAAAAATGTTCATTGAAGAGAATAACAAGTTACATAATGCAAAATTTTTACTTTTCAAAAATTCCAATTCCAGCGGGTCGAAACAAACCCGAGCAACGCCGGGCGATACTGCTAGTGAGCTTATAAACGTTCTTTTCAGTATATCCTAAGATGAGAGCGAAAACCATAGATTTAAAGTGCACGATTCGAAAAGAATGGAAACGAACATGAAGATTGATGTTTTAATCTTTGGTTACTATTCTTGTTTCATGCAGACGAATTAATTCATTCTTTAAAATATACTAAAATGTTGGATCTTTTCGGTTTGAACGGCAGTTTTTAATATAATTTCCACGTACCTAAACACTTTTAAGCTTCGTATACTGGTAGTATGTGTTTATAAAACACCTTTTTCTCTTGGCTTTATTGAGAAAACTCTATAGTTTGTAAGATATTTGTTGTTTTTTTTCTTCAATTTCTGCAATTTCAACCAATCACTGACGTCTATTGAGGTAAAAAGCATTCTGTGCCGTATGACTATGTCTCGTTTAGGAAACAGATTGGGTTTATTTACCAAGAAAAAAGATACCCTTTCCCCACCTCTAACCCTAACCCTGACTAACCCTAATTAACTTTAACCCTAAAACAGATTGAAATGCAATAGATCGATACTAGGGTCATAATTATGGGTGACAATTTCATATGACACCGCTAGAAAAACTGCCGTTCAAACCGAAAAGATCCTAAATTTTCAACACTGATGATATACAATAGTGTACATTGACTCAGTGACACCGGCGTCCTTACTTCAGTGAGTACAATGGACTATATACGTCTTCGAGGAACTCTAAAAACTTAATCATGTCAAAGTTGTCTCCCATAGTTTCTGCAATAATCAAAATAATATCGATCATTGACAAATTTTGTCTTTTCCTCATCACATAACTACTCCAAATTAGCTTTTAAACGATTGGTGCATTCGATATGTGAACATTAACTTAACTAGACAAATATTAGCTTTTAACCTAATCGTGAATCAATAAATATAAAGTGGTTATTGATCTTAAAGAGCAGAAAATAATAACAATGAATGAGAATAAAAAAGGGAAAAACTCCGACAACATTCCATTTCTCTTGTTGATTTAGCTATAAAGTTAACTGTACAAAATATACATCCGATTGGTAGGAAAATGTATATTATGTCTTGTAACTGAGTACTTTTTTCACTTTATCGCAATGCAATTCACACCAGTGTGAACCATTATTATTATTATTATTATTATTATATTATTATTATTATTATTATTATTATCATTATTATTATTATTATTATCATCATCATTATTATTATATTATTATTATTATTATTATTATTATTATCATTATTATTATTATTATTGTTATCATCATCATTATTGATATTATTATTATTATTATTATTATTATTATTATCATCATCATTATTATTATTATTGTTATTGTTATTATTATTATTATAAAATATAATAATAATAAAAATAATAATATTAAAAATAATAATAATAATGATGATAATAATAATAATAATAGTGTGAGTGTGTGTGCGTGCGTGTGTTTGTGTGTTTGTGTGTGTGTGTGTTTGTGTGTGTGTATGTGCGCGCGCGCGTGCGCACATCTGTATGAGTAACACTCAGTGTTATCGCATCCGAACGATTGGATGCAACTTACTGCAACAACACAGTATCGTTGCTTTTTATTCCTAAGTTAGTGCAGAATAACCAGAAAAAGCAGACCTATAATGAAAGGAATTCCCATGATTGCCTATTTTTTCAAGACTACATATATATGTATGTGTGCGCGTGTGCATGTGCGTATGCGAGCAGTGAACAACTACCAAATACCTAAGGCAGGATTCGAAATCGAATCCACAGCTTCAAGCGAGTCCTCGGCCAATTGTTTTCGCTTTTTGCACTAAGAGATTAATGAGAATAAGAAGCTAACCGCTTTAACTTTTTCGAGTTATTCATCGGTCAAAGCTGATTAGAGAGGAAAAATCCTTCGTTTTCGCGCTTGACCTAATCTAATTACAAAGAATATAAATACGTGAAACCAAATAGCTTTCTCTTCCTTACGGTCGATCCCTCTTTGGTCAAAGAGCAACACTTTCAGTATGCTGATCAACGCGCGAGAGTAGATCTCTCACCCTCTTTACTTATTTAGACTGTACTACTCCATGTTTCTCCACTAGGCACAGGGATGAAACTATCTACAGAATGGATTCGAGATCTACAAATATCTTGTGTACACAAACAACTATAAAAAGTTATCTTGCATATTGTAACGACTAACATAATAATAATATAAATAAACGGCTTAATAATTCAATATGTGACCGCGTGTGTATCGTTGGCGATTTTCCCCTCCGTCTTCCCTTCCTTGGATCTTTCTTTTTCTATGTTTCTGACGAAGATCTCCGCTCGAAACGTTAAATCCTCCTCCTTTCTTTCCGTTCATGAGCGTCCAATAACACTATACTTGTTCCACGTCCTCGCATTGTTGTGTTTTCCCGTTAACTTTATATATATATATATATATATATATATATAAAGTTAACGGGAAAACACAACAATGCGAGGACGTGGAACAAGTATAGTGTTATTGGACGCTCATGAACGGAAAGAAGGAGGAGGATTTAACGTTTCGAGCGGAGATCTTCGTCAGAAACATAGAAAAAGAAAGATCCAAGGAAGGGAAGACGGAGGGGAAAATCGCCAACGATACACACGCGGTCACACACACACACACACACATATATATATATATATATATATATATATATATATATATATATATATATATATATATATATATATATATATATATATATATATTTCCTTGGATAATTTACTACTTCCGAGATTCCGCGAGCTATGAAACATATATAGAATGGATTTTATCTACTCAATTCCCTAATTTTTGAATGTTTATTCGCATATACAACGACCCCTGTTGCGAACTGTTAACTAAAAAATTAACTTTAATTCTGCTTATCGAACTTCAATTTAGGAAAAATTCTCAAAATTCTGTGCCAATAAACCACTATTGTTCCTGAAAGTTGTTTTCTTTTTATATCTTCTACGGATTGCTTGAAGCCCAACTATTTCCTACTCTTTGATCCTTGGATCTTGCCTTTACACACACACACACACACACACACACGCGCGCGCGCGCGCACGCACACAGCCTTGTTCCCCGTCGGTTACGGCTACGAGAGTTCAAGAATGATCCGATCAAAGGAACAGTATGCTCATGAAATTGAAGTGCGAGTGGCTGAGCACTCCACACATACGCGTACCCCTCACGTAGTTCTCAGGGAAATTCAGCATGATACAGAATGTGACAAAGCTGGCCTTTTGAAATACATGTAAAACTCATTTTTGCCAGTTGAACTGGCTGAAGCAATGTGAAATACAGTGTCTTGCTCAAGGACTCAATGCACCGCCTGGAATCGAATTCATGTTTACGGTCGTGAGCCGAATACCTTAACCGCTAAGTTTCGCGCTTTCACACACACACACACACACCACACACACACACACGCAGTGTTCTTTTTGTATCTAATCTTTGTTATGGATTTCTATAAGAATGAAATTCTATCCCTTCATTTGCCGTTTTTTTAATACGAAAACCAAGACGAAAACACCCAGAAATAAGTTTGAAACAAAGTTTATTTTAACGAGATACCTCTTGAAATCATTTGAGGGGACACTTCTACACCGAGAAATATACCTAAACCAGTTACACAGTAACCCACCTGCGAAAGATCGATGCTAGACGGGTCGAAACGATTATAGTGATCAATAAAGATTCTCATATCTTCCATCTTTCGTCTCTCTCATTAATTACATACTCAACGAATACCAAGCCAGCGAAAGTGCTTTATCGTCAAACTACCAGGAATATAATTTATCAAATACTAACTCTCTCTCTCTCTTACTCTTTATATATATATATATATATATATATATATATATATATATATATAGGGAGAGTTTACGAAAAAAGCAAAAGACGAAGACAGGTGGTGTACAAAACAAACAGATGTATTAGTATAACGCTCAGGAATAGAAAAAGTATTTTATGTTTCGAGCCTACGTAGTGGCTAACGATCTATCATGGTGACACACGCACACACACACACACACACACACACACACACACACATACATACATACATACATACATACATACATACATACATACATACATACATACATATATACATATATTTTATATATACATATATTTTATGTGTATGTATGTATGTATGTATGTATGTATGTATGTATGTATGTATGTATGTATTAGCTGAGCATAGGACAGTAATAAGAAAGTGAGTTTCAAGGCTTCGATGCGGCTATAAGGTGTTATTCAGGCACTCAACTATGAGTCTACTGTACCTTATAGCAGAAACAACTGTAAGCCCATGAAGTTCGTAAGACAATCATGTATTCCTTTGTCGTCTTTCTTATTATCGCTCCATATACTCAGTAAATACATACATACATACGTGTGTGTTTAGGACACGTTGCGTGGCCGACAAAGTAAAATTGTAGGGAGATATGCCTGCTATTTATAGCAAGCCACAATACTCTGCAGCGGCTTTCTCGTCATTTGTAATGTAACTTCTTTTAGTATGAAGCAAATTGTCTTTTAATAGGATTAACAGAAATGATGCTGTACACTACGGCTGAAAAGACATGATAAGTGAGAAAATAAATATCCTTCTGAGATGACATTTCCATTGTTCCGTTCAATTTGTCTGCAAAATAACAAAAATTGTACGTTTTTTTTAAATATAAATACACTTTCCTAGTTATTTGGAAAATACTGTGTTTTGAATATTATATATATATATATATAATATATATATATATATATATATATATGAAGGCGTCTTTGCAAAATTACTTAAGTTACCAAGTCAAATGTCTGGTTTGTGAAGTGTTTAAGACGAAAAGGTGAAAAATACATAAGTGCAATGACTAAATATATTATATACTTGTAGTGTCACGATAATAAGAAGAATGGGTCTCTGGCTGTTTCACTGTAAAACTATTATTAAAGCAATTCAAAATTATGAATGAAACAAAATAAGTTACTTCGTATTGTTATGGTTGAATGATTACCTCTTACAGCTGGAGGTGTCATTAGAAGGTAATAAGAACCAAGAAAACAATTGTACCTCGTGGAGGAAATGGGGAGTTAGTTATAACTCTGGGCCAGTCAGAAACCTGATCATGTCTATCACTGACACTATTATGCGACAAAGAATAAAAAAAACAGGGTGGAATGGGTGAGGGGAACGTACCCTTAGTAATATTTTGTTGTTTGCCTCAGGTCAGAATAATCGAGCAGAGTTATGTATGAATCACCAAAGTTATTCCAACCGTGGCCATATCGTCCATTTAATTCCAATACAGTGCGTCACGTATTTTGCTTAAACGTGGAAATTTTTAAACCCAGCACAAAGATTTTCGCCGTCTTTATTTGCAGAAAGGTCTTCAGATCTTTGTGGTTTTGAACATGGAACACAGAATCTGCAAAGTAAATAATTCCTCCTCTACCACCTCCTCCTCCTCCACATCCTCCTCCACATCCTCCTCCACATCCTCCTCCACATCCTTCTCCACATCCTCCTCCTCCACCTCCTCCTTTACCACCTCCTCCCCTCCTTTACCACCTCCTCCCCTCCTTCTCCCGCCTCCCCCTCCTCTTCCCCCTCATCATCATCGTCGTCGTCGTCGCCATCATCATCATCATCATTATTGTTTAGCGTCTGTATTCTTTCCTGTTCTGGGTTTGGTCATTTGACAGGATGCGACCGATCAGAGGACAGTGTCGAACTCCTATGACTGTACCTAGGACTACATTATCCTGTGTGTCCATATTTTTAAAGATGGTAGGGTGTGGCTACTATTTCAAGTAGATCATTTCACCATGCGAAGATCCCTTGTTTGTTTGTACTTGTTGGTGATGATGATGATGATGATGATGGTAGCGGTGGAGATGATCAACCTCAGTTGAACAAACTTCTGATTCATTGGCAGCAGTCAGTGGAACGACTATGTACGCCTAACAGATCAATTTGTCCGCAAGGTAGGGTCTATAGCCGGCCACTCTGCTTGATACAATTATCTTATAAAAGTTTCAAATATAGGGAGGTAGTAAAATTAAGAATTTCTGCCTTTGGTACAACACCATGAATTTCGTAGGAAAGTACAGATGAAGAAAAAGAAAAAGGAGAACGTATCGGACCAGGAATAATTACGTGCCAAAAACGTAAATAAATAAAAGTTATGGTCCTAGAAATTTGGTCGAGCGATAAAAAGAAAACAGAAAAAAAGTTAAGTTTAGTGGTATGACAAAGGCAGTTCAGCTTAATGGATCTCAATATCTTTGAAAACTGTTGACTTTATCGAAGAAGTATTGTGGTAATGGAATCTTACTTAGGTTTAGTAGAACATGGTGACTTTCAAGCTTTTATTAGTTTTCTGGCTCTTTATGCTTTGAGTTCAAAACACACCGAGGTCAACTTTGCGTTTTTTTATCGTTCCGGAGTCGATGGAATCTCAATCAAGTATTGAAATCAATAGTATCGACTAACTTTCTCCCCTAAAAATTGCTGGCCTTGTGCTTAAATTAGAAACTATCTTTAATTCATCGAAAGCAGCGACTGACAAAATCTGTTGAGTATCGGGTAAATAAATGCCTTATATCTCTTATTTACGATGCTTTTCATTCTATAAAATAAACTCCATTAAAGTACTCGGGGCTATTACTTCATCTGTACCTTCCTACGAAATTCATGGTGTTGTACCAATGGCAGAAATTCTTAATTTTATTACCTCCCTATACTCTTTACTCTTTTACTCTTTTACTTGTTTCAGGCATTTGACTGCGGCCATGCTGGAGTACCGCCTTTAGTCGAGCAAATCGACCCCGGGACTTATTCTTTGTAAGCCCAGTACCTATCCTATCGGTCTCTTTTGCCGAAGCGCTAAGTTACGGGGACGTAAACACACCAGCATCGGTTGTCAAGCAATGCTAGGGGGACAAACACAGACACACAAACATATATACACACACATACACACATATATATATATACATATATACGACAGGCTTCTTTCAGTTTCCGTCTACCAAATCCACTCACAAGGCATTGGTCGGCCCGAGGCTATAGCAGAAGACACTTGCCCAAGATGCCACGCAGTGGGACTGAACCCGGAACCATGTGGTTGATTAGCAAGCTACTTACCACACAGCCACTCCTGCGCCTATATTTGAAACTTTTTACAAAATAACCGAAGACTCCTCGGAATCATTTGTTGCGTTGGAAGTTAAAGAAATAATTAGTAAATACTTCGGAATTTATGGAAACCAGGAAGATGCTTTGTTTAAACGTAAGAAGAAACACAGCAACAATTTCAAAATAGAGAATGGAATATAAAAGGTGAATTCGTTCACGATCAATTTCTTCATGGTAAATAATGCATTCACAATCTTCAATAATTTCTCCTTGAAGCATTTTATGAACAATATTATTAAGACTACATCAAAAAGAATTGATTTTCTCTTCAAAGCTATGAAAAATTTCAGCCCAGAGCAACTCTTTAGAAGGTCTAAATAATGTTTACAAAGATATCTAACGTCCGGCATATTGATAATAATGAACGAGATTCTTTCATTGGCTTCCTAATTCGCATTCGAAAGAAAGTTTTCGTTTTCCTTTCTTTAAGGCTTCATTCCCCTTTTTAAGGGTAACTTATTCTTATTATAAATTTCTGAGCAACCGTTTTTTTTAATATATAGTCAACAACAATGGTTTTGATTTTGGCACTAGGCCAGCAATTTTGAAGGGAAGTGATGGGTCAATACCGACGGTTCCAGTACTTTATCTCATCGACCCCGAAAGGAGAAAATGCAAAGCGGACCTCGGTGGGATATGAACTCAGAGCGTAAAGAATCGAAACACATACCACAAAGCATTTTTTCTTACGCTCTAACGATTCTGCCAGATCGCCACCTTTTCCTTCCACAACAATATCGGACACCTAAACCCCTAAAGCCAATTCGTTGCGCTTTGTGTATCACCACTCATATATCGTTTTAGATGCACATTCGATTATTCTGAGGAACTTCCCTCTCAGTTTTCAAATTCCACATGGCCAATTTTATTTTACCCATTCCTTCGATTACCACAGATTCTTGGTAGTACCCGTTATCGGACGGGACTATTGTAAAACAATATCTAGTAAGTTCTGCTTTTCATTTTTAGTTGATCGCTTTCTATTCAAACCTGTTCAGTTGCCAGGTTAGGCAAAGCTAGAGGAGTTAACTACCTATCAAATTATGGCGCAATACCCATAACTAGATCCTGTCGAATGATAATTATGCATTTGGCATTTGTGATTATTTATCTTCTGCCATTGACACCCACTGATGTTATTCTCGCAGTCGTTTCATTCATTTTTACTGAGCTCTATAGAAAATTTATTGCTGTGGAGTAAGTTATAAAATAGAATGAACCAAGATTTTTATGTTAATGATTCATTTTATCATTATTTAACGCATTTAGTAAAAGATTTCTAACTCTAATTATAGTCTCTGAAGACATTTAAATTCACAAATATGCAAATACATTAATGGTTCATATGATACATGTATTAAAGTGTTTCAGTTTGACAAGAACGTCGGTGGAGAGGGTTATAGATACAACACCCACCCAAAATAGATTGGTAGAAAATAAGACAGTGAAAGTCTTTCTTTCATTTCATAGTCCGTAGCTTCCTAGAACAAGTTCCTTAGTCAATGTTGCAATGTTAATCTTTGAATATATTCAAGGAAAGTTTTGGTTAGAATATGATTTTCATTACACTAAATGCTTTCATCTTTCACTGTAAGTTTGACAAAATCACTACCACAAGCGATGGAGATTAGCATACCAGCTCATGTTTAGAACAAAATAATAGATCAGATATTATTATCACCATCATCAAACAAACGCTAAGAGCTTTTCCTCTTTTCAATCGATTGAAAAACTACTAACGCTCAGTGAAGAAAAAAAACCCCAAAACATACATACACTTTCTATGAATTTCCGCCAGACAGTAATTATTTCTATCTTTAATATGTCGTTTTTACATGATGACGATTTTTTAAAGGAATGAAATAGTACAATACTATTACCACCGACAAGAAACTTTGAGAACTTCGTATTAAGCAACAAAAGACAACAACAACAGTTAAATATACAAATTCTATGCACTTTTTTTTCTTATAATTTCTTAATTTCAAATTCAAGTTTCTAATCCTGCCAAGAAGAAAGAACTATCTTCCTTGTAGTAACTGCAACCTGAAGCCAATAGAGAAAAACACGTATTTAAACACAAGATTGATGAAAATCGATTTTTTTTTGTCAATGTTTATATTACACGAATAGTTACACAAATGTACCATTGTATGTGCTTATTTTATTTTTACATATAAGTATGAAGGTATATGAGTTCATAGTTCCGAAAGAATATCGGCAATCAACTGAACCGTATTATAATCAGTCACAAGTACCACACTGTTTCTACAATCAAGACATTTTACCTTTTCTGACACACTAAAACATTAGAATCTAGGAAAATTAGTAATGTTCTGCGTCGGCAATAAGTTATATGAATAATTCGAACTATGAAATAAGAGTATGACAACTTATTTATCTCAAAATAAGAACCTAGAATTATACAGAGTGATTTTCTCAGAGAATTGTAGAGCTCACTCATGTAGACAACAGGAGCTACCTTAACTGTAGGCTCTCGCCTAAACTGGGTTAACGAGAGGATCTAAATGAGCTAGTTCATTCTGTTAGAGAGAGCAGCTAATCTACCTAAAATCATAATTTTCTGTCGTAAATAAAAACTAATCTCTAAGATTGTCAAGAAGGCTGACGGTGTCTTAGCATCTCCCAGTAAGACCTTTGTCAGGCGTTCTCTAGCTGTCTATTTAAAACTGTATATGACTATGGTATGTCCACAATTAGGGTCTGTATCACCAGTCTGGAGCCCATTTCTTGCTCAGTATATCAATCTCCTGGAAGCTGTTCAGAAACGGGCAACCAAACGAATACCCACCGCCAGGCATCTACCATACTCTGAACGTCGTGCATCCCTGGACATGGACACATTGAAACTCAGACGTTTGGCAACTGATTTGGTAGACACCCACAAGATTATCCACCATCTTTCCAACAACAATCTTGGGCGCCTTTTTGAATTCCATAATATATCTAACACTCGTGGACATGCTTACAAAATCAAAAAACAGCATAGCTCTCATGACATTCGGAAATATTTTTTCACGCTCAGAATTACTGAAGCATGGAATAAACTATCTGTATCAGTTGTTTGCTGTCGAGACACTACAACCTTCAAAACTTTCATGCTTCCTGAAATTCTTCAACAGTATACCTGATGGCTTTTCTTTTCTTTTTTCCTTTTAGTTGTAGTGCACCTAAGCACTGTATACAACAATTTCGTTATGTAATACACTGAACAATGTAATTTCTGATATACAAAGAGACGAGAGAATATTTGCTGAAACGCCTTTGTTGTCATGTCTCGTTCGATCAGGGATGACTTTGAACTAGACAACAATAACCGCAACAAGAACAAGAACAATAACGACAGCAGTCACATTTCCTCAAGATTCAATGCAAAATAAAAAAAGATCCGTCTTCTACTACCCAACAGGTTCAATGACTCACTATGTGTGTGTGTGTTTGTGTGTGAGAGACGGGAGGAGGAGAGAGGGAGAGAGAGGGATGGAGGGGAGGAGGTCTTATAACACCGAACCATGAAAATGTTATCTTTTCCTCACCACATAAATATCTCAAGTACTAAATATGTTAACACTGACTTAACCGATTTTTTTTCTTATATGGACAGCGTTTCTGAGTAATTAATTAAAAGTCACCAAATCAGATTCGCTTGTCAGTAGTGACGTCTGCGGTTTCTTTTTATTTTCTCCCCAATATAATTGCATTTATATCTGTATATTTATGTATGTACTTAACTTTTTATGCATTCCCATTTACATACATACATACATACATACATACATACATACATACAACGTACGTACGTACATACATACATACATACATACGTACATACATACGTACATACATACACACATACACACACACACGTACATACATACATACGTACGTACATACATGCATACATACATACGTACATATATACATACATGCTTACATACATACATACATACATACATACATACATACATACATACATACATGCATACATACATACATACATACATACATACATACATACATACTTCCTACATACATACATACATACATAAATAAGACAGACAGACTACATACATGCATACAGACATCCACATACAACATACATACATATCTACCATACATACATACGTACATACATGCATACATACATACATACATATATACATACGTACGTACATAGTACATACATACATACATACAAACATACATACATACATACGTACATACATACATACATACGTACGTACATACATACATACATACATGCATACATACATACATACATACATACATATACATTCATACATACATACATACATACGTACATACATACATATATACATACATACACACACATACATATATACATACATACATACAGACAGACAGATAGATAGATAGATAGATAGATTGATAAATAGAGAGTGAGTGGGGAGAGAGCTTGGAGGAGGGGAGAGAGCTAGGGGGAGAGCTAGAAAGAAAGAGATGAATGCTCAGTAATTCAGTGACAAGCGGCTTATTGTCCATCGGGTTCCCACTGACAAAATTAAGATTACCGTGAACTGGAACTGAGTCTGATGTCGAGTAAAGAATTAATAAAATGTGTATAAGAGTTCAGATTCTTGTTCTGCTTGATTTTACTCTTTTACTCTTTTACTTGTTTCAGTCATTTGACTGCGGCCATGCTGGAGCACCGCCTTTTAGTCGAGCAAATCGACCCCGGGGACTTATTCTTTGTAAGCCCAGTACTTATTCTATCGGTCTCTTTTTGCCGAACCGCTAAGTGACGGGGGACGTAAACACCCAGCATCGGTTGTCAAACATAGGGGGACAA
>NC_042998.1:183741809-183744309 GCF_006345805.1 Octopus sinensis
AGGATCCTATGTAAGCTTCAACGAATACATGCCTTTTGATTCTATATTGTTTACAGACATCCGAGTTTGCACTAATTAAATTTTAAAATATACACATGTATTTATACAAACATTTATTTATTCTTTGTTTTATGTTATTCTCAGTCGGAATAGGGTGAAGTAAATTGCCCCCTTTCAATAGTAACAGTCAGAAAACGAAACTACACTTGAATTAGTTCCAAGCAACACAGCATGACGACAGTAACCATGTTTGTGACTATCAGCATGTGTGTATATGAGTATTAGTGGATACAAAATGGCTGAATGGTTTGTTTAAAGTTCGTCTCGCGATCACGAGGTCAGGGCTTGACCTCACCACATGGCTTCTTGGCACAAGTGCAATTAGAGTGTATGCCGCCCGAGCCGGCCCTTCCGTTTGCCGCCCTCGGACCCCACAAAAAATTCATATTGCCAACAGCAGACCCGAAAGTGCTGCCCCAGGCAGACCGCCCCAACCGCCCCACCACCCCACCCCGCTAGCGACGCTAGTAATTCTTGGCAGGTATTTTTAACATAGCTTCGAATCGATCCAAGCCTTGTAATTAAATCTAGGTAAGTGGAAACTCAGCGGGATGGATTGTGCCTCTAATGTAAAGATCCAGCCTTGTCACATTGATTCTGCTCGAGGACTATTTTAAGGACACGCATGTCGGTGAAATACTCAGCCACTTACGTGTTAATTCAATTAACAGGTAGTTCGGCTGATTTAACAATTGCATACTCATCGTGGAAATCGACGTAGAACCATTCTTGTTTAGGAGCTCGTTAATCGATAGTTGTTACAGCTCTTAACGTTCTGAGTTTAAATCCTGTTGAAGTCAACTTTGCCTTTCATCCTTCCGGGGTCGATAAAATAAGGTACGAGTCAAGTATTAAGTTCGATTATAGTCGATCAATCAACTAATGCCCTCCCAAAATATCTGTGGTCTTTTGCCAATGCGTGAAATCGATATTTGTAACGACAGCTGTCGATTCTATATTGGGAAAAATACAGAAATAACAGAACAATAAATTTGAGAATACTAACAGTAAAAATAACAAGAATAATAACAAAATTAACAACAACAAAGAGAAGAAAACTGTAGTCCGAGGAAATTAGTGATTGCTCTGTGTTGGTAAAAATATAAAAAGTTAATAAAATTATCTGATGTTTAGGGATTTTAATAACTACACAGGTAACAAGAACGGCAGTAAAATTATAAAGTTACACCCAACAACAGCTGCAACGGGCTAACCGGTGAACCTCTACAGGGTAACTAAACATGCTAAATATAGCAGTTCATCTCCTTCAAATACTCAAATGTTTTTTAAAAAATGGAAAGAAAAAGACTGAGACATTGAATAATGAAGATTAAATAAGACGGAATGGTCATGACGGGAGCGGTTTTGGTCATAGCTTTGCTGTATTTAGAGCTGACTTGAGGTTGGGTTAAACGACGACAACAACAACAACAACAGCTCTATGGTAACAACCACAACCACACACACACACACACATGAATAACATATTTACTCGTGTATAACGCGAGAAATTTAATATGGTACCATGAGTCAAAACTGGAAAAGGGTAAGCATTTGTAGTGACGCTACTGTGTAAGTTTCAGCGTACATGTGCAGAATTGGGTTACTTCCGGTTGGCCACCGGAAGTTTCCTCATGCGCATGCGCAGGAACTGCAACCTGAAAGCTTGACCACTAAATCAGTCTTTGTGGAAGAGCAGCGCTAGCGATCGGACGTGGCTCGACTTCTCTCGGAAAACCCTACGCACAGAGAAGCTCTCACTTCGGAGCGGGAACGAACACCGTATCTTCTTGGCTCACACAAGTGAACATCGTAAATAGTCCCGTGGACTCGGCTGCCGGTTTCCCCACAGGTAAATAAAAAAAAAAAAAGATAAGTGAATAAAATATATTACAGCTTTTTAGATTACGACTTTTTAGATGCAAAATGTCTGAGGATGAGGGTGTAGTTGCTTTGTATTTAAGATCGGGTTGTATTCGAATAAATATTGTTACATACATATAAGCGGTCACAAAAGTGACATTAATTACTACAGCTGTTACGATAGTGTTAAGGATAGCAAATATAATAATAGTGATGTGTCGCTGGGAAGTGAACATTACTTGACTAGTTCTGATGACTACAAGAAAAAAGGAAAAAAGAAAAAAGAAAAAAAGCAAGGTTATAAATCAAGTGAACCTCAGAAACGCACAAATTGATGTAGAAAACAGTTGGAAATGAACAATTATAGGCGTAGGAGTTGCTGTGTGGTAAGTAGCTTGCTTACCAACCACATGGTTCCGGGTTCAGTCCCACTGCGTGGAACCTTGGGCAAGTGTCTTCTACTATAGCCTCGGGCCGACCAAAGCATTGTGAGTGGATTTGGTAGACGGAAACTGAAAGAAGCCCGTCGTATATATATATATATATATAATATATATATATATATGTGTGTGTGGTG